>NC_068359.1:7838808-8138808 GCF_020536995.1 Dreissena polymorpha | reverse complement strand
ATTTGAACTTGATAATTGTATTCGAGGTGTAGCATGTCGATACCAGAATGTCTGAATAATCGAATGCTGTGAAAATGCCCCAATGTTTCTTATTTCAGTTTCATGTCCAGCAACCAGTTTACAAACCAACAGGGACATATACGGTAACACAGTACCGAAACGGGAATTCAGTTTTCCTCGTGCTTCACTGGGAGAGTTCGTGCATAGCGTGGATAACTGTGGTAAGTTTTTATTCATATACAAAAGGTTTTATGGCATTGATTCAAACAAATGTTTGATATGCCGTTGTTAAGCGACTTTTTAACAAAAAAAAATGCGTTGTTTTAATGGACAATTTAACAACAAATTTGCAGTTTTTTATATAGCAATTTAACAACAATTTTATTGTTTATGGACAATTTAAAAAACAATTGTGCGTTTTTTGTATGGACAATTTAATACCAATTTGGGGTTGTTTATCGACACAACTCAACTATAATTGCATTGTCTATATAAGCAATATAACAGCAATTGGGGGGAAATTTACAATCAATATAACAATTTGAAGTTCTTATAGGTAGAATTAAATATTAAAGCCACACATAAGATCGACAAAAAGTTTTTCATTTACTGTGTTCCGTTCAGGGACATGATTTCTTGAAGCATTGTTTATTGAAAGTTTAACAACGATAAACAAGCAAACAACGTGTACCATTTGTGGTCACCGCTGTAGTAGATGCTTTTGTTTTTGAAATAGAGTAAGATATCTAAACAGCTAAACTGTATAGCCCTGATCAAATTTGGTTGAGGAAATATAATATGTAACTGAACATGTCTTAGACTGAATATAAATGTCGTTTTTTGTCAAGAATGGTTCTTAAACCAATTTGATCTAAGTGTATTTCATTATATTGCGTAAAAGTGCCCCCCCCCCCACACACACACTTATATTGCGTTTGATGATTTAATCCATGTTTTGATTGTTTGTTTTTCTGTTCCAATGGTGTGCATTTGATATAAATTGGCGGTATTTATCAATTAAAAATAATTTACGAAACACTGTTGTCATCAGTGAGTGATAAATACTGACATATATCGATAATAATAATCAATCGATAATAAAAAGTAAGGTTTTCTTTTAGCGAACAGCTAAATACTAATTAATTAAAATAGGCTTTTCTTTTTATGTGCATCGGTACATCAGTATATAGATTTGAGGATGAATGGGTCCGGGAAAAATATAAATTAACGAATATTATTCAAACCTACCACTTATTATACCGATGGTAATTCGTCATATAACATACTCTCATGTGAAAGTTGTTGGTGTCATTTTTATTACGCAATATCAATTATAGTTCCGATGTTTTGACATAAAAAAATGGGAAAACGGGGCTTGATGCATGTGCGTCCAGTGTAGTCCCAGATTAGCTTGATGCATGTGCGTCCAGTGTAGTCCCAGATTAGCTTGATGCATGTGCGTCCAGTGTAGTCCCAGATTAGCTTGATGCATGTGCGTCCAGTGTAGTCCCAGATTAGCTTGATGCATGTGCGTCCAGTGTAGTCCCAGATTAGCTTGATGCATGTGCGTCCAGTGTAGCCCCAGATTAGCTTGATGCATGTGCGTCCAGTGTAGTCCCAGATTAGCTTGATGCATGTGCGTCCAGTGTAGCCCCAGATTAGCTTGATGCATGTGCGTCCAGTGTAGTCCGACATTAGCTTGATGCATGTGCGTCCAGTGTAGTCCCAGATTAGCTTGATGCATGTGCGTCCAATGTAGTCCCAGATTAGCTTGATGCATGTGCGTCCAGTGTAGTCCCAGATTAGCTTGATGCATGTGCGTCCAGTGTAGTCCCAGATTAGCTTGATGCATGTGCGTCCAGTGTAGTCCCAGATTAGCTTGATGCATGTGCGTCCAGTGCAGTCCCAGATTAGCTTGATGCATGTGCGTCCAGTGTAGTCCCAGATTAGCTTGATGCATGTGCGTCCAGTGTAGTCCCAGATTAGCTTGATGCATGTGCGTCCAGTGTAGTCCCAGATTAGCTTGATGCATGTGCGTCCAGTGTAGTCCCAGATTAGCTTGATGCATGTGCGTCAAGTGTAGTCCCAGATACGGGGCTTGATGCATGTGCGTCCAGTGTAGTCCCAGATTAGCTTGATGCATGTGCGTCCAGTGTAGTCCCAGATTAGCTTGATGCATGTGCGTCCAGTGTAGTCCCAGATTAGCTTGATGCATGTGCGTCCAGTGTAGTCCCAGATTAGCTTGATGCATGTGCGTCCAGTGTAGTCCCAGATTAGCTTGATGCATGTGCGTCCAGTGTAGTCCCAGATTAAATTGCGCAGCCCTCACAGACTAATCAGGGACGACTCTTTCCGCTTGTATTGTATCTTTCGTTTAAAGGAAGTCTCATCTTAGCATAAATCCAGTCTAGGCGGAAAGTGTCGTCCCTGATAAGCCCGGGCATACTGAACAGGCTTCTCTTTTTGTAACATTGCTGGTACACAACGTTGAATGGTTAATAGTGATGCTGTCGCGAGTGTTTTTTTCCCTCGTAAAGCGTATGGTTTTTTGTTGTTGTTAATGTTGTTATTATGCACTTAATTAACGCTCCAGGCGCGAACATCGCGTTTCCGGTAGCCACAGCGCGTTGTCGCGGTGACTTCAACACGGGTGCCTACTGGGATGACGTCAAAGCCAATGACTGCGTACCGGTACCGGAAATAGACGATCTTAATGAGGCGATATGGGGCACTTCCGCCTACACTGACAAACTATCGGAAATGGCCAGGGTATGTGTTTATGTGAACATTGATGAATGAAATAAGATAAGTCTGCATATGTTGAACATAGTTTTTTTTTTCAATTTAAAGCAACAACAACCATATACAATTATAGTGTATAGGTGCACACCCTGAGTATACACCTAAGAAAATATAAATCTTTAATTTAATTTAGTCCTCTCTGTAAGAGTCCGAAACATGGTGAGCCGAACAAGAATAAGATACGCCGATTTCGAGTCTGTGTGAAAACACAAAGTGTTTGCGCGTTCCGTAAATTCAAACGACTATACGCCAATGTAACGAAAACGCGCCAAATATTGGACGGCTAACAGTCCAAAAGTAAATTCATGGTACATCGGTTTCGTTTGCAGACGTCATGGCAATGATTTAACCATATTATTCGTGGTGTCGGGTAAATAATTTGACTCGATCCCCCGCTCAAAAAAATCTTTTAGAGTGTATATGGGGCCAAACGTCCGTCTTAGCATCCCAAACTGCCACTCGATAAGATATACTACAAAAACTCGACATGTTTCATGAGTATGATTTCCCTTACTTTCAGACGATATTGGACGAAAACAACGCCGAATCGGTCATGACCGAGGTAGCCCAGATCACGAAAGTTGCGGTCAAGTTCACACCAACCGACATCAACAAGATAGCAGACGTTCTGGACCACGCAACCAAGCTCGAGAACCTGTCGCTAAAGGTGCGAATCACGCGCGATCTTCATTCACGTATTTACTTCATTTATGTTTTTTCTTCTATGATCACGAGTGAATTAAAATCTATATTTCTCTGATTCCAACAATTTCTCTTTTTATTTTATGCCTTTTTCACCGTTAATTTACATTGTAAAAGAGTTCAACTGACGAATTTGGCTGGAATAATGACGTCATTTCGTTAAAAAAATGACGTCAATTCTTAGAAAAACAGTGAAAATTATTGATATTTTTCACTGTTATTTTTCACCGTTTGAAACAGTGAATTATCAATATTATTTCACTGATATTTCTCTATAAACCACCGGAAAGCATAATATAAATATATATTTGTGGCTGTGCCACTCGTGAAAAAATTATTTTCTATGATCTCTCGTGAATTAAAATCGATATTCCACCGAATCCACCAAATATCCTCTATATATTACGTTTTAAAACACATAATATTACAATATACAACATATATTATTACAATGTACAGCACTTAATATTACAATTTACAATACATCATGTTAATATATACAACACATAATATTACGTAATACAGCATATACTATTACGGTATACAACACATAATATTACGATATACAATACATAATTTTACAATATACAACACATTATATTACAATATACAATACATAATATTACTATATACAACACATAATATTACAATATACAACACATAATATTACGATATACAACACATAATATTACAATATACAACACATAATATAACAATTTACAACACTTAATATTACAATTAACAACACATTATATTACAATTAACAACACTTAATATTACAATTTACAACACATTATATTACAATTTACAACACTTAATATTACAATTTACAACAATTTATATTACAATTTACAAAGATGAATCAGTGTTGATACCACATCCAAATAGTAATAATCTAAATTATAAAAAAGAATATAGTAATAAACATCGTTTTTTTGTATTATTTATATAAATGTCATTTTCTAAGTCATCACAAGAACATATCAATAGTTAACGTCATTGTTTACGTCGTTCTTTACGTCATCGTATACACCTTCCTTAACGTCATCGAATATGTCTAACATTGTGTCATCACTATTCCCGCAGGTGGGAGAGGCCGTATTGCGGACGGTTGACCGCCTGCTGGACACCGGAAACAGGGAGGTGACCGCCGCCAACGTGGAGACCAAGGCCGCTAACAGGTGAACGAGGCACTTCAACGCCCCTTTAAAATCTTGATCCCGCCTTTTAAAACATTAAGTTACAATACGTTGCAGTATTCGAGAAGCGTAAATTTTAAGCACATACATGTATTATTAACGTTACTTTTAATGCTCTAAGTAATGTCATAGGTATATTTTATAAAAATGTTCATAACCCGGTATTTCATGACCAAATTACTCATTATACGATGTGTATAATTTCAGCTGCGAAATAACTAAGAGCTTACTTAACCCATTTTTGCCTAGCGTCTAGAAAAAAGGCCTTGGCAAACAGCGTGGACCCAGATGAGACGCCGCATGATGCGGCGTCTCATCAGGGTCTGCGCTGTTTGCTGAAAGGAATTTCTGTTAGAAGTATTCTAAATATAGAAATAAATGTACTAAACACCCCTAATTTTGGAAATAAATTGATCCAATTTAGAAGGATGGGAGAGCCCACCCGGCATTAATGGGTTAAACTTGTGGTAAGAAATAAGACAGCACCTGTGATTTATTCGGGAAACTTATCGAATATAATTTCCACAGAACCAACCGGTGAGCACTCCTTCATCGTTTCCGTCGTAAGAGTTGCTTCTTTATTGTTTTTATTGTTGTTTTGTTGTTCTTGAAAGATGCACGTTTATCTGCACAGATGCTGTATAAAGTGTTTGCATCCTAACAGAATGGAGTGTTTGCAGTTATAAATCATTTTGACCGCCCGTGTTGTTGCTGCTGCTGTAACTGTTATTGATCGTGTTGTTTGACTCATTAGATCGCGTGAGTGCAGTCCTAATGTATTTTACAGAATAATCAAGAGTCTAGAACGTTTCGCAGAGAACGCAAAAATCGATGAAGGCGACAAAATCCGCCTCGTATCGGACAACCTCGTCGTAGAGATCTGGAACCTCAAGCCGGCGGCTAAGACGGTTATCGGTCTGGCCGCCGAGTCCATTGCCGACGCCGACGCCGGAACGCCATTCAAGACGGAGCACATCGCTACCGTGTACGACAAGTCGCATCTGTACGAGGCGAACGTCGACGCCGCCATTGAGCTTCCGGCGGAAGTGTTCCAAGCAGACGACAAAGGTGCCAATCTTACATATTATTTGTTCCAACACGATCAATAAAATATGACCTTATTCGTATTATTCAGGGTTTAAATTCGCAAACCGCACAGTTTTTTGTGTAAGTTTGTGACCGCAACCGTTTGGTCATTGATATTTTTGTGTGTTTATGTTTTTTTGAAATCACTTCTGAATATCGGCCATTGAAAGTCAAAGTACGTCTTGAAGGAATCTTTCAAACATTAAAACCAGGTTTCTGCAAGTCAATGGAACGAACCTAAACTAGATGTCGAATTCTTACATATACCCTTTTTGCAAATGCATCAAAAGTACCTAGATAACAAAATGACCGTTCTTGTTGCTGTGGTTTTAAGGCACGCGGCTAAGTAACCGACTCACAATGATGGTTTTCCGGAAGAGCCGGTTGTTTGAGGCGGCGACGGATGACGCTGGCCGGAAGTTGAATCCTACGGCTGCCCAGCTAACCAATATAAACAGCTACATTATTTCCGCCAGCATAGCCGGTCGCAGAATCGAAGGGCTGAAAGAAAAAGTGAAGACTATCTTTAAGCCAATAAAGGTACTTTAAATTTCAATAACCGACTCATTAAAATATCTCTCCCTTCTGGATGTTGGTAAAATTTAGTATGAATAAAACTCGTTGAACTTTTCTGTTTGGTGTATAAATATGTGCAATTAATAAAGATTAAATGAAGTATTTACTTGTGCAAACTTTAACGAAATCGCTTACCTAAATTAACCGTCACAATATGCGTGAGTTTTTAAGTTCCCTTTTGGGCGGGGAATATAAAATCTTGATATGCTTAAAAAATACATATGCAACTATGTCGGCTTCGAATTTATATAAAATATTTATCAATTTCAATACAACTGGGAAGATTCGACAGAACGATGGCGATATCGCGACACCCGTTCGTAATGTCGTAATATCGAGTTTACGTTATCATAATATCGCGTTATAATAATTGTGTTGTCGCGTTTTTCGGTAGCGATTATCAATCATTTCGCATTATCAGCATCGACATGTGCATTATCGCGTTTGCAACCAATCCGTACATAGGCGATGGATGGTCCTTGCTTGTATAGCTTAAATTTACCTACGTCATCTCACTCATTGACAGACGGACGCCGGGGAGCTGGCATGCGTCTGGTGGGATTTCAACCTAAACCAAATGAAGGGAGGCTGGTCCCAGGCTGGATGCAGCTACGACGGCAAAGTCAATGGGCGCGACGTCTGCCTGTGCGACCACCTCACAAATTTTGCAATACTCGTGGTAAGTTTTCGGGACTCTTACTAAGTTTAATGGCACCCTCTGCTTTCAGACGACAGGATTCTGACGTCATGTTCTGTGTAAAGAGAATCTTTTCGTGTTTTTAAATTCAATAAACTAATCCCGAATAATGACAGGTATATAATTTGCTATAAAGTTACAATATATCTTTTTGAAAGTCTTCACTGAATGTGTTCAACAGTTTTAATACGCGGTATTTGCCGCACAACAATCAGATATTCAGCTTAACGCATTGTTTACAACAATTTCACGCTCACCAACAGACATTAACAAGTCAGATCTTTAGCCTTACACATGTTTACACGTTTAACGACAGCATACTGATCCCCGAGCTTACACTTGGCACGTGTTCACATAGAGACTTTTTTCAGGACTTCTACGGTCAGAACAAGCCACTAGACCCCAGCCACGAGCTGTCCCTCAGCATCATCACGTTGCTGGGTTTGAGCCTGTCAATCCTCGGTCTGGCGCTCACCATCATCTCATATGTATTCTTCAGGTTGGTGTTAACCCATTTATGCCTAGTGGACTCTCCCATCCTTCTAAATTGGATCAATTTATTTCCAAAATTAGGGATGTCTAGTATATTTAATTCTATATCTAGAATATTTCGTACAGAAATTCCTTTAAACAAACAGCGCAGACCCTTATGAGACGCCGCATCATGTGGCGTCTCATCTGGGTCTACGCTGTTTGTCAAGGCCTTATTTTGAGACGCTAGGCATAAATGGGTTAAAAATTAGTGACGCCCGTATATTTCGATCGCTTCATTTGATTTACATGGAACGAATATAATAACATGTTTCCGTTTTTGCACAGTACATTGTATCCTAAGCGTAGTTCATATAGGAGAATAACTGCCACTCCCGAGCACGTCTTATTAAATATCCTACGACAAGTTTAAGTAACGATAATTTTAGGTATTTGTCGCTAAGTACTGCATGCGTGATTTATTATTTTCAGTTGTTTCTTTTTCATATAGTGTAAATCTCTCTATTATAAGAATGTATTAAACATATGTGGTGTTTAGTTAACTACTTTGTTTGTATTTTTCTCACGCACAAAATATCAGACAATGTTGTAAAAGATATATATTTTTACGCACATTATTGGTTATGTTTTGGAGAAAAAAATGTTCATTTAGTTACGTTTTAACATTTTACAGAAAACTTCGTCAAGGTCGCGCTCAGCAGACGCTCTTTAACCTTTCACTGTCACTTCTGCTCGCCATGTTGGTTTTCCTGATCGGTGTCAAGCAGACGCACAACAACGTGGTCTGCATAGTGGTCGCCATCTTGTTGCACTATTTGATAATCGTTTCCTTCATGTGGATGTTGATGGAGGCGATTTTGCAGTATCTGACCTTTGTGAAGATCCTGGGGACGTATATTACGAGGTTTACCCTAAAGACCGTCCTGCCAGCTTGGGGTAATAGCTTTGTTAAAGACACTATTGATGCGCGTTAGTTTAAGTTTGGTAATGAATTCTGTGTTATAAGACTTTTTGAAGTTCGGTAGTCATGTCAACCTTAGATGCAACAAAATAAAACAAGAGCATTGAATTAAAACAAGAGCATTGAATTAGAATTTTGTCACGAAATCACATGCGCTTCACGACTGAAACAAACCCGACGACTTTTACTAGTATGTAATGTATATACAGTAAGCATTTCGTGCATTTTATTTTGGTATTTCATTTTTTTCGTCATTACCGTTGCGTATGCAGATCTACCTGCAATTATGATGAAAACTTGTACTGAAATTAACATCCGTTACTGATTGTATTAATCTGTTTGCAGGGCTGCCTATGATACCTGTAATCGCAGTGCTCTCCGTGGACCCAGGGTTGTACAGAGGAGGACCAAAATAGTAAGTTACCATGTACCGAACTTGTTTACAAGCAATATTAGCTAGTGGAGACCAACTGCGAATTTACTTGCACATGTTTTATACTAAATGTCCACAAAGCAGCTCTGTTAATTGACAAAGATTTAAGTTTGTATTTTTCAAGTGCGCTCAAGATATGTCATACATTTGTTCAAGTTTTCAACATAAGTGTATTTAAAAAAACGACAATGAATATGAAATAAATTATATATACAATGCAATACAAATTTAGTAACAATTAATTAAAGTGAATAGCTTATGTGCTGAATATGGGGTCTACTATAGAATCAACTTTTCTAACTTTACTTTGTTTCCAAATCAAATCAAGTGATTGAAACAAATAGTCGTCACAATATTGTTATCTCCCATTATTGCTTTTTTTTTTATTTCAGCTGTTGGATGGACCTGCCTGCATTTTTCTACGCGTTCGCCATTCCAGTGAGTGTCATTATCCTAACGAATGTAATCATCTTCATCGTCACCGTCATCAGCATCTTCCGTCGAGGAAAGGGGTTGCGTAGCAACCAGAAGAAGCACAAGATGGCGATGACAAATCTTCAGGCGGCAATTACCAGCTTCATACTTTTGGGTATGTAAGAGAAAACATTGGGATATCACCATAACATTTACTGTTTATTCCAACCTTTGTTATTGTCCTTGCATGTGTTATTGAGATACAATACCGAATTGCCTTTACATTGAAACAAAATAATTAGTACCGCACATTTCTATCAATCTTGCATATAACACGGTTTTACATTTCCAAGTTCATTCATTGGAATATAACCGAGCCCCCCCCCCCCCCTTCATATTCTAGTATTACATACAACCGAATTACCCCTGTTGCATTTTGATTAAAACACCGAAAAAACACTATTGTGCAGGTCTGACGTGGCTCTTTGGCTACCTGGCGATTGCGGACGCTCGTCTGATATTCCAGTACGTGTTCACGATCCTGAACTCGCTCCAAGGCTTCTTCATCTTCGTTCTCTTCGTCCTGCGAAAGAAGAAGGTCCGGGAACAGTGGTACTTCATCTGCTGCAAGGGGATCGAGAAGGACCGCGTGTCCCGCTCTCTGTCGTCGACCAACTCTAACAGTACTTACAGGTAGGGCAGATCTTAGGTTCTAGAGTTCTGATTCTAGCCCGGCCGGCCAGAATCACTTGTTTCGGAATTTCATAGGTAGGAATTAGCGGGTACCTAGATTTTCTGTGCAAATCTATTGTTCGTGTATGCATGCGTATAAAAAAAAAACAAGTGTGGTCAGCAATTCCTATTAAACATTATAAATATTTGTTTCCAGCTCTGCACTGGTAATGAAATTATTGCTTCGACTTTGCTCTTATCATTTATTAAAGTATGATAAATATATAGTCAGATACGTCTACGTCTACATCTACGTCTCTGATGTTGTAGATACACACGAAATTGCTATCATCGTATATTACAACATCGATAAAAATCGTTGGAGGTTAGCAGTACTTATTTGTTGAAATTTGTATTATTTTATGTTATCTATTTATAGTAACGGAAGTGCCCGCAAAGATAAAGATGGCCGTGACCGGGATAGGTCCGACAGTACTAAAACAGTCCAATCGACGTTTTCAAACGGCTCGGGTAGTTTTACGAACTTTGGCTACGACAACACTTATGATTATCCCTTCAACCGAATTGATCGCCGACTGTTCAACAGAAAATTTTAACATCTGTATTACTTTTGTTTGATCCAATCTGCAAACGCAGTAGTTCAGCGATTAAAAACTGTAAGAGTTTACTCCCTTGTCACCGTGTAATTTATGTAGCAGGGGAGATCACTAATATGAGTTTGTGAAAGTGACTAATTGTTGTTTAGTATTCCGGGTACATGCACATTAGGCAAAAAAATGATCGGTGCACACAATTATAGGTGATGAATGTAAAAGGTCGCTATTTAGTAAGTTAGATAAACAAACTCAGATTATTACATCAATATTTATGTAGACCTAAAAAAAACGCATCCTACTAGATAATTCTTTTGCTTACTAAGTAGATGGCTACTGTAGATTGATTATTACGAGTACAGGAAAAATACGGAGAATAAACATGTTATGTGTAGAATGCTACGGTACGGGTGAAAAAAAAAGATATGTGTCAAACCTTCTTGTTTTGTATTAAAAATATATGTATCATTAATATATAGTCCGTGTAACTAATAGACACAGTTTATAAATATATAAGTTTTATTTAAATTAAGTAACTCTCGAACGCAAGCAACTGACTGTGAATAATTCCGCGTAACGTGTTGAACACTTATACATTTAGTCTTATTTTTTGGCTTCTTGTTACCGGTTTGATATTGTATCGAGGATGGCCTGTATACAGCAATGTAATTGTATGTGTTATTATATTGTTATTATGAAATGTGATTGTACTGTCTTCGTGGCTTATATGTCTCATTCGTTGGTATATGTGATATTTCGATAGTTATCGTCATTCTGTGCTATGTATATAGATATTCTTTGAGTTTTCAATTACGACTACCATTTTCGTTAATTTGGTATTTCAATTTAATGGTCTAAGTTGTTATATTTATATATGATTATTATTTAATTATTTAAGCATTTTACCTTGTTTGTTTTAATTATGAATTTTATAGCATACAATTATAATAAATAATATATAATTAATACAAATGGTTTCCTTTCAATGCAAACACCAGCTAGCATTAACAGCTAAATTTATTTTTCAATAACATTGTGATGAGCTTTTTTTCAAGTTCGCTTTCTGGAAACTATTTGCTTTTATTCTGAATATTATGAAACAGTTTTGAGTGATACTTGTTTTTTATTGTATGTATTGTAGTGACCTTGTCTCTCTTATTTAAGAAGTAGTGCATACATTTTAGGTGCTGCGTTTTTACTAACTCATCTCATATAGAATAGTTCTAACCTTATCTAGTCACATGTTTTATATTGTATAGTAAACTTGAGGTAAGAGGCAAATACAATACCGTGCATACATCGGTCCAGTAACCATTTTGTTCAGTTACATGTCATACTGGCCTTAACATTATATTCCTTATATATTTAAACTTTGTTAACACGAAAATGGATCCGTTCCGTTTAAAAACATGGCCGCTTTGAAACTGTGCTTTTGTGATATTTAAGTTGTATCCGAAAATGGTTCCGGTCCATTGAAAACCCTGTCTGTTGTGGGCGTGGCAGTTTTCTAATATTTCTATAGTGAATCCTTGTGAACACTCAAGAAAGGATTTTTAAGTCGATTTAAACATGTTCAGAAAAAATAGTTCGATGATATCTTAGACGAGTTCAATAATGGGTTCGATGCTATGTTAAACAGGGATGCCGGGATGGGGTCGTCTTTCCTAATATGGCTTTATAATTAAACAGTGTTTATACTTAAGAAGTTGCATTTTTCTCAAATCTTAAAAAATTGTCTCAGGAAATACTTTATATATCTTGGACGAGTTTGAAAATGGTTCCGGTCCGTTGAAAAACATGGCAGCCAGAAGGAGTACTTGTCTATAGGGAAACCTTGTGAACGTAACTTGTAAAGATCAGTTTATTTTCTTGGGGTCCATGGTAAGCACCCTACGGCCTCAGGCGCGTTTGTTTAATATACTTATGGACTAAGATGCAGTATACTAACTATGGAACATTTGCGTGGTTTTAAGCAAAGCTACTTTTGACGCTATTAAAAGAAATATTAATGGTGGTGAAGATAATGTTGATATCCGGTTTTAATCCTAATCTTATTTGTGTCTCATATTTGGTAAATTGTCTTTAATTTTTAATTCTTGGATATTATTGTGTGCTGATTTTTTTTAATCACATGGATGTATTATGTTAGGTAATTCTGTATATTAATAATATGTTTGTCAGGTTTTTATCGGTTTGAAATTGCCTATCAGAAGAAATAAGCTGATTTATTGGTTTAGGAATTAAATGTTTTATGCATTGTTGGCGTAGAAAATACGTGCTTTTGAAAACCTCAATCGTTAACATTCTTATAATTAAGTTTAACATTTGAATTGTCAAACTTTGTGTCAAAAAAACATATATACAATTGAAAAGATAATCGATCTGGATGATTACAGAAACGTATGAAGTGGTAAACTATAGTGTAAATATTTATTATTATGTAGATTGTTGTTTGATTTGTTATTGTATTATTGTATTATTTGGAACAAACATTGGAATAAAAAGCACCTGTACAGAAAAATGTGTGTCTGTTGTTATATTTAAGTAAACATGAGCTCTTCGTCTTTATTACAGCTTTTAAAAGTTTGATAACATGTCTTTAAAGACAAGTCCCTTGAGCAAGTTTTTACTGGATGGCTTACCACATTCATGGCACAGGTGGTTAGCGTGTGGCTATAATAATTATTAGTGAAAACATCATTTTGAATGATTAATAATCAAATTATAACGAAAAATCAACTTTTCTGGAAAAAAAATCTCTTTCAAATATATATAACAATGTATTCAACTTAAAATCACCCGAAAACGGGGTGCATCGCTTTGAACAGCCATAACTTCATCAATTGTTCAGCAATTTTCACGAACACTGCCTTTTTGGAAATGTACATATCTTGAAAGATTTTTACAAATGCTGGGTCAAATTTTAAGAAACAACACGATACACAACTCGCGTGACCTACTCGTTGTCGATCGGACCCGATCAAAGAATGAATTCTTCACGGAGTAAAGGGCATTTCCCTGCAAAGTTCACGGACCCCGGTACCATAATTCAATAAAACGTACGATCTAACCGTTCTTGCCGTTACATTATGCATCAAAACTAAATGCCCAGTGTCGTTTAAAACCATTGTTTACATACATTTCAACTGGCTAACATTTTAAACACACGAGTGATTTCATTGGTCCATTGCGAAGGTGTGTCTTTACACCTGAAGATTTCATTCATTAATCGGGTCCGATTGACAACGAGTAGGTCACGCGAGTTGTGTATCGTGTTATTTCTATGTGATTCAGGGGGTGTAATCACGTGATAGTCAATATGGCGACGTCTATGTCGAGACAAGTATTTTTTCGCCGTTTCATACCCTTTATTACTTTTTTTATTTCCTCTCACTTTCCATTCATATCAACAAAAAGTGATACGCGTGTATTACGTATTAATAATCTCTCTATATCTCGACTTTACTAGCTGCGAAATATCTTAGCGTGATCACAAAATTACAGCTCTTGCTAAGAGATTTCGAAGCGAGTAAAGTCCAGATATAAAGCGAATATTGATACGAAATAAACGCTAATCATTTGTTTACTGATATGACTGGAAATTGAGCGGCATTTAGAACTTAAAGAAACGAAAAAATGGTATACATCGGCGAAAAATACCTGTATGACATTGTCAATAAGTCATTAAAAAACTCGTATGAATGTATTTTAGCCTTTACACCACCACACCGTATAAGTGACATCAGTAGTGCGTTCAGTTACAGCGAACGTTCGCCAATGATCGTTCGTTTCCGATTCGGTCTTATTGAACGATAAGTTCGGCGCGAAGTTTTAAGATGGCGGCTCCCAGAAAATTGATTGCGATTTTGATGGGAGGAAATCGCGAATAACAACATTGTATCCGAGGAAAGGTCGTCGGAAGACTTAATACTGACAATTTCATAATACAAAACTATAAATACCCGTATTCGTTTTTTAGATTAAGACTTAAATAAAAGATATTAAAAAAAAATAAAAACCATAATAATTTTATTATAATTATAAGTGGTGTGGATGCGATAGTGTTGTTTTTCATAAGCGATCGAAATTTAGTGTAAGAGGTGCATTGAATCAGTTATAAAACAAAGCCCTAAAAAGCGCAATACATTACAATCTTCAAATGTAGTTGTAATTTTTTTACATTGAATGAATTTTCGTTTCGTTTACATTTAATGAAAATATTAATAACTTTTAGCATTCAAATGGAAAAAACACACGCATATTTTGCATATTGAACTGTCTTTGAATGTACATGTTTATTGAAAACTCTTTTGTAGTGATAATGAGCGATGAAAATCTGGCATTTTATTATACCATAAATCTATACATTTATTTTACCCAAGTATTTTATATCCATATTATAATCAAACGCGACTGCTTGTTTTCACAGAACAGAACAGAACAGAACATATCTTTATTTAACTCAAGTTACAATTGCAACATATGAGTATACAGAACAATATTGTCATATAAACATAATTTTCACATGACATGGTTAGATAAGATCTACTAAGAAAGATAAGTAACATACATTTTCCTAGGTATAATTATTTAGGGAATTGGAAAGGGGGGTGGGGTGTCCAGTCGATTTTTGACCTAGTTATTGAACTTTTTCATGGGCGTAGTACATTTTAAATGTATAGTAACCTCAAATAATGAAACAGGCTATAGGTAACAAGCGCGTAGAGAAGTAATTGACGGGTGACGTAAGCATGGTCACGTGAGTTAATCAGGTCAGTGTAACAGGCATGAGAGTTGTGTTGACATGTGCGATTCACGCTTGTTTGACAACTTTGGAGTTTTTTTTTTTAAAGCATGTGGAATAATATTGTGATTTTTGACCGGATATATCTGTGAACATTCTTCAATGATTAACCAGAGGCACCACATTTGGACCTGTACATGGGGTGAGTTTAATATTCTCCTGTTATTGATAATTTGTAGCAGTCTAGCTAGGATACTGCCGGAAAGGTAGTTATGATGTCTGTACAACAAAATTAATTGAACATGGTACAAAATATTACAACCTCGATATTGCAACAAAACAAACGGCGGCTGAATGCACAATAGGTAAAGAAAATCAGTACATGTAGTTCTTAATGTGTCTTACACTATAACAAGGATGCACTGTTAAAAATACTAGTCCAAATAATTAGACGTAAGCTACCCAGCTACCCCGCTTACGTCTAAACGGCTACCGTCGTTTTCCTATAGCAAATTGAGTTCACTTTAAACTTCAGTTTTTCTCGTTAAATCTTTGCTAATGCATAAAATTATCATTAATTAGAGATAAATGTGTGCGATTACCTCTTAAATGTGTAAAAATTGTGCTTTTAAACCACTTATGTACATTTTTAAAAATAAACATACACAACACACGAAATGTGTTTGTCGTTTATAGAATTACATTGAATTATCTTGAACGAAATTATTTTTTGAATAGGTTACACATAACCAATTGTTGTTGTACAACAAACCACATCACTTTTTAGCTTTCTGTACTCTTTAATTAAATGGAACCTATATGTGTGTGTTAAAACTACCAGTTGTATCACGGAGTGTATATTGTTAGGAGATGAATCGAGTATTTGACCCTTACTGTAGTAAATTCAATCTTATGCAAAAACTATTCATCCGATTTTATTGGTTTATACGTTATCTTGTTGCTTATTAATTCCTCTTTCAAAAAATATACGTTTTAGTATATTCCCGTTGTTATTAATGGATTTATAGCGAGATAAACTCAAGAAATACACATTTTATGTTTTACCAACGCGCGTTTTACCGTATTGTGGCTATCGATCTTGTACATGTTTGTACAATTAGCTTACAGCGAAGCGCCGAGGTTATACATTTTGATGTACCCACTCACGTCTTTTGTTGAATTATAGTTTCATTTCTCAGCCGATTTTGACAAATTATATATCATTAGAAAGCTTACGTTACGTAGTAAACAGATATATAAATATATATTAAGTTTTTCTTCTGATTTCGACAGCCCGGCGAGTTATAACTTTAACTTTTGCAAATATACCGTTTTGGAGTTTTAGAATCTAGATTTACGGTTGACATGTTCGTACTTAATACCAATTTGTAGCGTTCTTCTGATTTCGACAGCCCGGCGAGTTATAACTTTAACTTTTGCAAATATCATACCGTTTTGGAGTTTTAGAATCTAGATTTACGGTTGACATGTTCGTACTTAATACAAATTTGTAGCGTTTATATTTGGAGTTCAGTTTTAAAAATTACATCTTGCTTAGAAGAATAGAATTCTGTATACGATAGAAAAAAAATTGTTTAAAAACGAAAGTAATTAAGGAATGAAGGCGGAAGAAAGTAGCGCGCGTTCCTAACGCACTGAACTGATGCTACAGTCTTGGCGATTATGCTTTTGTTTAGAAACCGGCCATTGAATTTCCTTTGCCATGATTATTATATTTTTTATGGAATATATTGTAGTATTTTGTTCACGAAACATATCAATAAAGCTTATTATAAATAAATCTTAATAAATTAACGATTTCAGCTCTTGTTTATAACACAGAAAGGGTGTTAAATTTATGATGAAACAGCGTATATAGCGGACCCTCTCGATTTTATTCGGCTTTGCATGCATACTTGAAATAAAATGGGTGTCAAAAACATTCATCGTTTGCTGTTAATTATCAACGAGGGAATTATGTATAATTATATGAAATGTTATTTACCTTAAATTATCAATTTATTAAAGATTCTTGAAAATCACGGTCGGTGTTACGCGGGTCATTTCGTATTTTGACATCAGGGCATCATGTCCAACTATTCAAAATCAGATTTTTTCACTGGGACGATGACGGCTTAGATTTAGACAGGCAGACAGATAGTTTATTCAGACTTATACAACAGTACATCGTCTTCAACTCAAATATATAAATTATTTTTAGACGAATTGTTAGGTGATTACACATATAGCAGTGATGATTATGAGAATGTTGCCATGTTTCTTATCCGTGTAATCTAGAGTCCGTGGTTTGAACATTTTTATCGCGGTGTTCAATAAAAGATATCTCAATAATCTTGTTTATTGATAGATCTGTGGTTTTATTGCCCCTGTGTTCAGCACAAACCAATTGTCTCGTTATGATCAGATACTGTGCCGACCAATACTAAATAACACTATGGTGTCATACGCCACAGCAGGGACCTATACTTGTGATCATGGAGTCTAAGTGCAAGACTTAAAAAAGTATGTTGTTTCGCTTGCGGCTGTTAAAGCCCAAACGGGGCTTCCCAGCTGGCACAGCTGCTGATATTCAGATCTGAATACTTAAACTAATTTAGACCTTATTCTTAACCGTTGCGCGTTTTACGATATCGGATTTTAGGCGGGAATACAACTTATTGAAACTATTCAATTTCTTATACAACATTAAGCATATTAACAGTTATTGAAATTAACAATATCAGCGACATATTTTTAAAGACTAAACGCCTTTTCAAGTATCGAATTTAACATGTCAATAAAATATATTAATACCAAAAAAGGTTTCATTTAATATTGTTCACATTAAACCTTAAAATGAAAGTGTCGCTTTAACTATTTTCCGTGTCTTATTAAGCCGCGAATCGTTTGCTAAAAACAGTTAACAAAAAGGGCTACACGTTCTCATTCTTAATGAAATACAAAAATAAGTATAACATAATTAATAACGTCCTTAAACACACACAGCAAGATCAAAGTTTTAATGGAAAACTACTATGACATTCCACGTAAATTATTATTTTCGTCTAAATCGAATACTATATATTGAAAAACAATGTATTTATAACCGACCAATGAGGTAACATTATGCAACTTTCAATTTACACAGTGCTATATGGCAACAATATGGAATTTGAACAGTGGTAGTGTTTTAAGGACTGGACTATCATTACTTGTAAGTTTGTATAAACATTTTTCTAATGCAATTAGTAAAATAATGTTTATATTTTATGTTTAATAATTTATTGCATGATTATTCTGTGCTGTTATATGAATTTGATGCCGTTAAAGCTTCCGACATGAATTCATGTCGGAACGATGCTATTGCAAAATAACGTTAAACGATATGAGGTCGATGTAAATCGACCTCATATTTATAGGAGTATTAAAAATACATGCTATGCATGCGCATAAGTTTAGGAGCAAAACTTAAATCAACAATAGTATAATAGAGGTAAATTACAGCACTTGTGACTATAGGATTATTGTAGTGCATAGGCACTTGAAAAGATGATCATGTTATACAACACATTGCGACATTTTCTTGCAAAAATTAAATCAAAAATAGTATCATAGTGATATATTACAATACTTGTAACTATAGGATTATTGTAGTGCATAGGCACTTGAAAAGATGATCATGTTATACAACTCAGTGTGACATTTTCTTGCATTGAGAAGTAAAATTAACTATGCGTGTACAACTCAACTTATATAATATGCTGCTATATGCATGGAAGAGACATATAACAATGTTTATAAATTAGTGAAGTAATTTTTAAGTACTTGGAAATAATTAGATTATCTAGAAACTGTATTCATTAGTATTTGCATGAATTTGGAAGTGTTTTTTAATACAATAGTTGAAGAACTTAATAGTAATTCTTTGTATTTTAACATATTTGGTCTGCAGATGTAATATTTCTTAATATATGTTTTCCTATCTGACTCAAAGAATGGGCATTTCAGCAGAAAATGAAATTCATCTCCTACATCATTAAGATTACAGAGTGTGCATTTTCTCTCTGAAATATCAATATTTTCCCACCTACCGGTTTCTATTGGGAAGTAATGATTGCCAGTTCTAAATCTTTTCATACTTATCGATTCTTTATTACTTAATTTCAGCAAATAACTTTCAAGATTCATATTGTCTTTTATAAGTGAGTAATTTATACCCTTACTAGAGTTAGCTAGAGATGTATGCCAACTTTGGACATTTTGACCTAAAAGGATATCCTTTATTTTATATTTAATAACAGTTGTGTCCCTTATACCATTTTGATGTAGCCAAATATCATTTCTCCCAGTGTCAACTAGTATAGATTTAACTTTTTTTATCCATTTTGACTCAAAATCTGGCAGATTAAGCATATATTTGTAAATCCTAAAAGCTATTTTACTTTGTTTTCCTGTAATAAGTCTATTCCAATATCCTATCATTCTGCTCTTAATAGTGATTTCAATAGGGTACCGACATGATTCAGCGTACAACATATACAATGGTGTGCTTTTTCTGAGATGAAGTACTTTTCTAATGAATTCACAGTGGATTTTTTCTACAAGTGTACAATCTTCATATCCCCAAATTTCTGAAGAGTATGTTAAAATTGGTGTTATAGTATTATCAAACAGTTTGAATATTAGGTCAATTGGTAAATTTAAATTGTAAATACGTTTATACAGTAAGTGAAGAGCTTTTCTAGCCTGCTGTGCAAGATGTTTTCTGGTTGTGAGGAAACTGCCAGACTTTGCAAAAAAGGTACCTAAATATTTATAGCTTTTAACAATTTCTAAGGCTGTATCGCCAATTTTAAAGGAATAATTTCTGTCTACTCTTGTCCCAAATATTAGAACTTTAGTCTTGCTTATGCTTATATTCAGATTCCAAGTATCACAATATTGAACAAAATCATTTAAGCAATTTTGTAATTTAATGGGGTCCTCTGCTAGCAATACTGTATCATCGGCATATAATAGTATTAGGATTTTCAAGAAGAGCTCTGCCTCATTTTCAGTGTGTGGAAGATCTATTCCTGAGTTACCTCTATTTACTAAAAATGCTTCTAAGTCATTTAAGAATAGTGAAAACAGCACAGGGGAGAGATTTTCACCCTGCCTAACTCCACAGTTGCATCCAAAAAAGGGGGATTTTTCACCATTTAAGGAAATACATGATTTGATATTAGAGTACATGTTTTTTACTTTATTAAAAAAATTGCCATTGATATTATTTTCTAGTAATTTTTGCCATAGCCCTACCCGCCAAACAGAATCGAACGCTTGAGAAAAATCTATAAACAAGCAAAATAACTTCTTTTTTTGTTGTCTAAGTCTTCATATTTCAACAATTGAGTTTAATGTGAAAATGTGATCTAGTGTTGTGTAGCTTTTTCTAAATCCTGCCTGATTTTCAATAAGTATATTATTATCTTCAAGAAATTTATTAAGCCTATTATTTAATACAGAGGTAAAGAGTTTGCTGACACAACTCAATAGGGTTATTGGGCAGAAATTTTCAGGGGCTTGTGGGTCGCCTTTATTTTTATATATAGGGATAATAGTTCCAAGAAACCATTTAATCGGCAGGATTCCTGTGTCCATAATCAGATTGAAAAGGTTAACATATAGGGGTAACAATTTATGGCTGGTTGCTTTTATATATTCATTTAAAATGTTATCTATTCCAGCTGCTTTACCATTTTTTAGAGATTTGATGCATTAAGTGATTTCTTCTGGGGTGATTTGCGAGTTAAGAATATTGTCTGAGTTATTAGCTATATTAGGGTTATTTAGGATATTGGATTCATCCGTGTCATGATCATAGTTATTGCTAGCTTGTTTAAAGTGTTCATACATGGCTTCTAATGTTGGCATTTCTGTGGACTTTTTTTCATAAATTTTATTTAGAAATTTCCAGAAGTCTTTTGGGCGTTAACTCTGCATATTTCTTAATTTATTTTTATTATTTCTATTATATATATTTATATATTTATTCATTGTACTTTTATATTGTTTACATAATGATTTAAGTATAAATTTATTTTCTTCAGATGGGTTTTTATTATATTTTTTCCTTGCCTTGTTATAGTGCTTTTTAGCCTTTTTGCACTGTGTTCCAAACCATGGCTTATTTTTATTATGTTTGATTACATATTTATTACTTTTTGGCGGGAATGTTTTTACAGCACTTTTTATAAATATTGAGTTTAAATTTTCTGTTACATTATCTAGATAGGATTGGTTAGCTGACTCTTTATTTTCTGTAATATTCCTAATGATATTATTTATTTTATCATCAGATATATTTGAAACGAACTCATCGACTAGTCTATTATCCCATTTAGGTACATTAGGCATGTAAGACTTACAATCTTCGTTTTTTTTATTTATCAAGTTTTAGTTACAGTCTAAGAGTGCATGACCATCTGAATATAGATTATCAAGTTCGATAATATTGAAGTCATTAAGTAGAGTATAACCGTCTAGTGAACAAATTGCATAGTCAATAACAGATATATTTCTAAATGTCATTTTACCTATACCGCTATCTTTACCGTATCTGCCATTCAGTATTATTAAATTGTTATTCTTACAGTTATCGATTAACTTATAACCGTGGTTATTTTTCTTCTTATCCTGCGATTTTCGATTAAGCTTTATGCCATAATGTTCCATGGCTGCCTTTTGGTCTAAAAAATTAATAGTATGATAATCAAAATCGAAAAGGTCTGCTAAAAATTCATCGCAGACCGTGAAATCTACCATTTCTGCAGTTTGAGCATTATGATCTCCAAATAAATATACATATGAATATTTGTTACATATATTTGAAATTTCGTGTTCAAACATTTCATATTCATCATTGTTATAAAAACGCGACGTCATTGGAGGCACATAGACTGTACCAAATAATAGATCCTCGTCTAAATTTGTAAATTTACTAGATAATTTTAACCACATTAAGTAGTCACATTGGGTTTCAATCACTTCAATATATGGAAGTATACAGTTTTTAACAAATGCTCCTATGCCGCCAGATTTTCTAAGTGTTTTTTGCTTTCTAGGTATATTAATGTAAGTGTAACCGTCAATTTTGATCACATCATACTGATCAAGTTTAGATTTCGATACAAGGAATTCGAACGCCTTTTAAGGCCGCAAACATTAAGCGAACCCAATTTAAGAGTTTTCATATTAATATGTTGGCGTTTCTTACAGTCAAAGCTGTTGATCGCCCCCAACATCCTAAGTCGTCGCTATTTCCGGGGGTTTATCACTCTGTAGCGTTGGGGGTTTATCATTCGGTGGCGTCGGTGAAAAGTTTATTGAAGAGACATACTGTTTCTGTTTCCTGTGTTCGTAGTCCCGCATGACCTGGCTGTATTGGTCGACCTCTTCCTCGGTCTCGATATCGGGGGTTTGGGAATCGGTCTCACTACTCGCTGAACCGGTTTCCATAAAGCATCCGAACCTGAGTTGGGAGCTCAGAACTGTTTGGCGTCGTGATGTTTCCATGTTTGTTAAGGTCAGCCTTCATTTCTTTGAATTTCGGCCAAATGCGGGACCTGGCCTCAACTATTTCATTTGGGTAATCCCTGTTTATACCGTGTTCGGGTTTTCCCTTCAATTTATGTGCAAACGAGAGTATGTTCTCCACGTCCTGGTGATCACGGAAACAGGCTATAATTGGTCTGGATTTGTCACGGTTGGGTGCACCCAATCGATGCGCTCGTTGAATGGAAATACTGCTTGTGTCAATATCTAGGTCAACACAGATAAATCTCTTTACTAAATCAATACAGTTTTCGGATCTCAATAGCTCCGGTATACCACGAAAATTAAATTGTTCCGTCTACTTCTGGCTTCAGCATCAATACTACGATATTCAAGGATTTTCACTCGCTCGTTTGTTTTAGAATTGTCATATGATATAGATTGCACGTGCGCTTCAATATTCTGTACACGGGCATTCATACTATTTGCAAATGTCAACATCTCGAACAAGGTAACGAGCTTATCGTCCGTAGACAACTGCTTGAAATCATTTTTGGACAAAGTTTTATCATGAACATCAAACGTACCACCTGTTGAGCGTCTTTGCCTCTTTTTGTTTTGATTGATAGACCACTCGCTTTCATTGCTCGTGCCCACGTCACCTCCACCGCCGCCATGTTTGCCACGTCCACCCGAGAAACCATGCCCGTAATTTCCATTCTCTGACTTATTTTTCGATTTCTTTTCCATTTCGAATAATGCACTTCCAATTTGCTTCTTGAACACAAACGTATCTATGCTCAAAAATCGCAATTAATTCACTCGAAGTGGAAAAATAACCAAATTTGCCGAGCTCGAAAAACAACGTGCAGCTCTACACCAGATCACGTGATGTTTCGAACACTGCAGTAACGCACGATAGTTACACGTTATATTTGCAGGAACCCGTTATATACGTTTATTGTGTAGCAGTAAATTTGTACAATATATTTAATGTATTGTTATTATTAAATGCTTAAATAAAGAGTGTCACAATTGATGTGAACAATGAAATAAAACATTCACCTGTATCAAGAGGATTTAGTTAATCGGTAACAAGGTAAGTTTTTTTTACAGACATATAGGTTCAAATCAGTTTCTTTATGTTGATTACATAAAATCAATCAATTTGTTGTTTGTTTTCGTCCTTATTTGTGTTCGTTGTTGGATTCTATTTAATCTCAAAGAATTTCAATTTCTGAGTATTTTGTTGTTCTTAAAAAGGGTCGCGAATATGATTGAAACCTTATCACGATGCAGTTCATCAAACGCAAACAATAGCAGAATGGCCGCAGTGTTGACGGCCAAAATTTGAGCATGCGCAAACTTGACGCCATTATCGGAATCCCTGAAACCTCCTATATACTTTGTTTATAATTCAATTCATTTTATGTACTACAAAAATAAATAAATATCCAAGTTACACTAACAACAACGACAACTTATATGTCCGCCATCTTGGTTTCGCTAGCGAACTATAGCGAACTACCTCCCGAGAGAGTTTGCTTCGGTTCGTGAACGTTCGCTGCGAACCGAGCGTTCAATAGACCCTTTCAGTTATGGTTACAATGCAATATCAATAGGAAGATAATAATATGCAAGAAAAACACATTTTAATCAGAATTTATTTCTCCTTTAGGTTACAATTTACTAAAAAAATTTGGAGTGCAATGCTATACTCTAAAAACATGAACATCATTTATTTGAAGACAAGGTTCTCTGTAGGGTCACTTGTCATGACTTAATTTTAGAATATTTCTGTGAGCATGTGGCAGGGAAAACATTGTTGTTTACTAGAAATTCACTCTTTTATCTGAAGATTGGAGACTACATAAGACGTTGACAGATGGCGGGAAACCCTCATGAACTGGATAGAAGCCGGTAAATAGATGGCCGTAAAACAGTGACTTTTGATTCGTGACGAGTTCTTTCTTGCATACCACGTGACCTACCTTTTTTATTGCTTAAATCAATTTGGCTTGGAATGCTCTTCGAGAAAAGGTATGGTTATGAGGGTCTCTATGCGCAAAAGGTTGACTTTATTTTCCGTTAAAGTTATTGCTTTTACATTGAATTTGTGTAGGGAATCTTTTGGTATATTGTGACCTTATTCGCATTTACTGGTGTAAGAGTTGTGTCCCTTAGCCGGATGTGACGTAATGAGATGATACAAAATCCGCCAGATAGAAAATTGTACAGTGTCGCTGATAATATTAACGTCTCTTGCACTATACCGTATATAAATTTTACTATTTATGTCTGAATAAAACATTTGCATGCAAGAAAATGCATTTTTGAAACGATTATTTTGTTGTTATTATTTGTTTTTACAACGAACTCGAGAGTAGAACACAATGTAATAGCTCGGTATGTGATTATGACAAAAATCTCCATACTTGGCACTTCTTCGCGACCATTTTTTGTTAAATAATTCTCATCAATTGAACTTATTTTAGAATAAATTAAATTTAACGAACGAAAACAAGTAATGATGAATTAAAACATAAATTGAGGCCATTAAAGTAAAATTCTGTTAACAACTAACAATTCGTTAGCATGTAACTAATTCGTCTTAATTACTTATTTAATTTATCTTTGACTGTAACGTTTTCAACTGCATTTTTGCAGACAATATATAAAGCATACTGTATTGTCAAATATGTCAACGATTCGGTTATTTAGGCCCACTAATATGCTTATCATACATTTAACTAGTTAATGGCATACAATAATATATATCAAAATAGCAAACTGTGAATCTGCAGCTGCGGACAAAAACCCTCCCGTGAAAGGAATAAAACACCGACAAATGTAGTTGCTTCACACATTGTTGCATTCATTAATCCGCAAAATTTACTCAAAATAGCAAACTGTGATTCTGCAACTACTTTTAGTTTTTAATTAGTTTAATCACAGAATCAATTAAAAGCAATTAAACGCCGACAAATGTATTTGCTTCACACAATGTTGCGTTCATTAATCCGAAAAAATCACTCAATGCTGACATTAGCTCTAAAATCATACTGTGAATCTGCAACATATAAAAAGCAATTTGTTTGTGTAAAGGCACACATCCAAAATGGAAATCATCACCACTTCAGCTCGAAAAAAAAGACTCGCGCACAATGGCTTTGTCTACACTAAGAAGAAAACGTCAAAATCGACTATACGCTGGGAATGTTCTCAACGCGCGGCAAAGTCTTGTAAGGGCGCTGTAGTCACGGACATAAATATGACGACAATAACCTCAACCACAAGTCGCAACCATGAGGGAGATCAGTTTCACGTCGAAGCGTTGAAGCTGCGTGAAGACAAACGAAATAAAGAATGTCTTGGGAAGCCTGTGTCCGCCTCTGTTATTTTTGCGATGATGAAAAAAAAGAAACACGACTTTGATGTTCTTAATGCACTGGCCGGCGCACAATTTGATATTTTATATAAACACCCTACTTGTTATTCATACTTAGTATTCATGAATATCGTAGGTCTTATCATACTAAGTAATAATAAAGATCTTAGTTCAAACATATATAATTGACGTCAAATGTGTGTAAAATAACATTTCAATTCGGAAATATTTTAATTAGTCAATATATAGTGTAATGTTACCCACTGAAGTGAAGTCACTATTACAAAAAATAAATATCTCGGATAACCGACAACAAAATACAAATGTCGGAAATGACATTCGGAAATGACCGATTTTGGATTAAACATTCATAAATAATCGTTGGTACTTGAATTCGTGGCTAAGATTTCACGGGAGGGTTTTTGTACGGTCCCGTTTTTTCATGGGAGGGTTTTTGTCCTCCCCCGTTTTTTTTCATGGGAGGGTTTTTGTCCGTCCCCGTTCATTCATGGGAGGGTTTTCGTCCGGCCCATATAAAACTGACGGGAGGGTTTTTATCCGGGAGGGTTTTTGTCCGGCATTCATGAAAACAAACAATAATTAAATAGATCGATTTTATGTACGCAACATATTGTACCTGATTTGAAACTTTATTTGTCTGAAAAAAAGTACCTTGTTACACATAAAATAAGTTTTCTTCAATAATGTAATTGTTTGATTTAATTGTTCACACCAAAACGCCAGATTTCCCAGACCAGACGTCACCACTCATCTCCGATCACGTGACATGTACGTTACGGAACTTGCTAAATCTCTCCATTTATATGTTGCTACGGACACAGTGTCATGCACAGGTCCTCCATTTACGTTTTACCCTTACAATGACGCCAATCCCTCACGCATTGACCATGTACTACTAGACGAACGTTTATCACATACAGTCAACAGCTGCGGGGTCATACCTGATGCACCACTGAACGTTTCTCGCCATCTCCCAGTTTTTATTAGCCTCTCTATCGATAAACGCCAAGATGAAACATGTTCTTCTCAAGCACTACCAAGGGTGACAAACCGTTGGTCAAACTCCTATGAAATCAATGAATACAAGAACGCCGTAAGTGAGCATCTGTGCGCGACTCAGTTGGACTACACAGACGTCAATGAGACGTACTCCCATATAGTCCGATGTATAAGTTCTGCGGCAGAAAAATGCGTCTCAAAACGAACATACAAACGCTTCCTCAAACCATTTTGGTCTTCCGAACTTAAAAACAAACATCACCAACTACGCCTAGCACGCCTTGCATGGATCTGGAGCGGTAGGCGCACTGGTTCACAAGAATATGCGCACTACAAAGCAATGAAGAAAACCTTTCGACGAAACCTTCGCATGGCCAGTCACCGTTACGATGAAGAGGAAATGGATAGAATAGACACTTTAGCCGAAATAGATCAAAAAGCTTTCTGGAAAGTTGTCAACTCCAAATGCGCAAAAAGCAAACAAAATGGTCGCGAACTCGATTTCGATGGGAAGCGGGAGACAACCATCGATGGGGTGCTCCGAGGTTGGAACTCCCACTTCAAGCGCCTATACTCATTCGAAGAGAACCCCAAGTTCGACCCTTTTCACAAAGAACTAGTTGAAAATTCAGTAAAAGAGTACCTCAAAACTCCAGACGTCGATCACGACTACACAGAAATTGCCTACGAAACAAACACAACTGAACTGGATCAAATAATCAAGGAACTACCAAACAACAAAAGCGCATCACTCGACAACATCACATATGAACACCTGAAATATGGCGGCCCAACCTTAACAGAGTGTCTTGTAAAAGTCTTTAACTCGATCTTGACCCACTGCCAAGTACCTAACGGTTTCAAACATGGTCTTATTGTCACCCTGCATAAAGGAAAGGGGAAGCAACCGACCGACCCCAACAGCTATCGGGCTATATCACTTATTCCTGTGGTCGCAAAACTATTTGAAAAGCTTCTAATGAAACGCATAGAAAACACCTCAGCTTGGTCTAAACTCAACAAACTACAATACGGGTTCCAGAAAAAACAAAAACTGCAAAATGATATCATACATGCTACAAGAGGCTCGCGACTACTGCTGCGAACGTGGAAGCAGCCTCCATGCGTGTTATCTGGACGCTCAGTCCGCCTTCGACAAAGTTTGGATCAACGGGCTGGTTTACAAACTTCACCAACTTGGTGTCTGTGGAAAGTTACTCCGAGTTATCTTTGAGTCACTCCAAAATTGCACCCGTCGCGTACTATCACGCGGATTTGTCTCGGAACCCTTCCCGATTCGACAGGGCACCCGGCAGGGCAGCATATGTGCACCATTCTTTTACATCGTTTACATAAACGACCTGCTTAACGAACTCACGACATCCCCATACGGCCTTTAAATCGGCGACCAGTCATTATGTTCCCCAACCCAAGCTGATGACGTGGTACTCCTGTCGCTTTCGCGCCGCGGCTTAAACGAACTAGCGGAGAAGTGCAACTCATACGCTAACATCCAAATGTGCCGTTATTACCATGGGCCGAAAACGATCCAAAGCAATACCCGCCCGCCAGATCGCTTATGATTCAACACCAATACCCGAAGCGGCAAATTACAAACATTTAGGTATAATACAGTTGATCAGTGGAAAATACCCTTACGACATTGACGCTGTGAAACAGACAATAAGAGGCACGTTCCTTTCCCTCTCGCAGAAAGTGTCCGGAAGGTCCGGAGCAAACCCAAACACTGCGATTAAACTGTACAAAACCGCAGTCATTCCCAAAGCGCTGTTTGGCTGCGAGCTGTGGAACAGTATCTCCATTGCCGACATGCAGCAACTCGAGGTAGCCCACCACTTTTGTTTAAAACGTGCCCAAGGTCTCCCCCATCTCACGCGCTCAGACATGGTGCTCGGCCTTGCGGGAATGACTTCCATCGAAGCGCTTATCGACCTGCAAAAATTAGCATTCCTTGGCTCACTATGCCACGCTCCTACATGCGAACCGTGCCATACGCTTTTCATTTTAAGACTGTGTCAGTTTGACTTGTGCGAAAACCGGAAAATTGGCTTTATTTTAGATATTGTGAAAATTCTGCAAAAATACAACCTTGAAGACTACTTAACGACCTTTAAGACCAACAGCTTATTCCCGTCAAAAGAGAAATGAAAATCTGTCTGCAAAAAAGCAGTGCGCCAACACGAAACCAGTCACTGGCGTACGAGACTCGAACAACATAAAGATTTTTCGCTTTTCAAAGAAGTACACAAGAGCCTGGAACCGGCACTACATGGAGAGTCGCGAAGATCCGCCCAGACAGCTTATCGCTCATGAAGTTCCTGTCTCGGTTATGCTGCAAAAATTCTCCTGAACAACCCGTCCTATGCTCAAAGTGCACACACCAGCATATGCACATCGAAGTGGTACACGCACTTTTTGAGTGCCCCTCAACCGACTCGCCGGCTCGTCTACAAACGTTCATAGAAACCGTTCGGCCACTAAGCGCACCACTGCACGAACACTTGAAAAACGTAGAGCCTGCAACACTGGTGTTGTACCTTATGGGTATGATCGATGACGTCATAGCAGACTTGATGCCCATAGAACTCTACCTAGAGTTTCTGATTAACTGCGCGAATTTTCTACAATCGGTACTCTCGCGTTAGTCATCAAGAGAACTCCCCGCATTTCGTCGAACCCTAAACCTGGCACTTCCAAATTTTGCTTTCTTTATTAGTGAAGTGCATTGGACGCTGATTAGGGTATAAATATGACGCGTTCAAAGAACTGAGAAATAAAGTACACCCTTGCGACTTCCAATGTCATTCTTGGAAACAAATTTTGTATTCACATGCATATATACATGTATATAACAATTTGACTTAATCTCTATTTATTTACATTGATTGTCTTTTGTATTTGTGCTATGTTTGTATCGTTTGTTTGTATCATGTACATCTTCAGAAAATGGAGGCAATAAAGATATATATAATGTTGACACTCTTTGTTGGAGCATGTTTATCCCGTTGATTTATTGCACCTTTGTTCATCACAACCCGATTATCACGTTATGATCGGATACTGCCCAGAAAATTACAAGAAAACAAGGTGTCATAAACTCAGGGACCTGTACTTGGGTCCCTGCATAAACCAATTGTTGCAGCCTAGTGTCTGGTAATTAAACACAATTTATGATACCCCCATGCCACCCCCTTGGCATATTAAGCAGTCATTTTAGCCAAATTTAAAAGCCAAACTACTGAACATTTGCTTATATAAAATATTTTACCATTAATAAGAGTGAAGACATTATCGGAAATGGAATTACAGGAACAAATGTATATATATTAGCCAGTTTAATCATAATAATACAGTGTTCAATAACTATAAATAAATTAAAAATATTGTGCAATTTCACTGCTACGCAATTGTGGTATTTAACGGGTACCGGCAAATGTAAACTCCGCTATTACGTGTATAGATTTAAGTACGTTCTTTCAGTGTACAAAACACCGTCATGAAAACAAGCAATTGCGATAGGGTAAACAATAGTTGCGTTAAATAAATTAAATATATAGATTTATTGATCATAAAATGCTAGATTTGTATCCCTCCTTATCAGTAAGGAGATTTCAATATACATGCAAAGACAGTTCAATTTGCATAATATGCAGAGTTATTTTTCCGTATGAATGCTAACATTTATTAATTTTGTCAATCAATGTAAACGAAACGAAAATCCATTCAATGGAAAAGAAAATGATAAAATTTCACAATTGTTATGTATTCAAAGCTTTCCACAGGATTTTTGTCAGGCGCCCCGGGGTTGATATTGGTGGTTCGGGAGTGTTCCCCCCCCCCCCCGACGTTGATTTTTTTTAATTTAACGTGTCAATTGACGTTCTGTGGTGCGTTATAACTCAAATAAAAACAGCGTCAAAATACGTCATTTGGTGCGCTATGACTCTTCAAGAAAATCCCCCAGTCATTTAAAAATATATAATATATTGTTTAATTGTTTTAAATTTTTCCGCATAGATAGTAAAATCCCGACTCGAACGAGTCCCCAATACATCCGTTTCAACTCGATTACTTACAATTACTGTATACTTACTACTTTTCAAGTTTCTATTTATTACCCGATAACCCCGTTTATTCCGATTTTATAAATCACTTTCTGGTAAATACTGACGATAAAAGCTCTCAATTAATTCTTTAACACAAACATTGCCGTTTTTCTATTGTATCAAATAAATTTTAAGTGACTATTTATATTTTACCCTTTATTTATATTTTACCCTTTCCCGCATAGAAAAGCATAATCCCGTCTCGATCGATTCCTTAATATATCCGTATCAACCATAACTTCTATCTATGAATACATACTTACTACTTTTCCAGTCGCTACTCATTACCCGATAATCACGTATATTCCAGTTTTAAAGCGAATTCTGGTAAATATTTACGATAAAAGTGCCATAATTTCTAAAGTATCAAATAAATTTTGGCATGTGTAACTATTTAAAGATGTGTTGAAATATCGTCCAATCAGGGCGGTTTTTTCTCACAGAACACGCATAAATCGCCTGACATGATGTTCATGTTTTTATACACCACAAAATACATCCACACTTTCCATGCGACGTTCTACATGTCTGCATATTTTTCGCGCGCTTTTTATTGAGAGCTTTTTTTTAGACAAAGGATAATACACTGTTTTTTTTGACGCTACAATTTGTTAATGTCGCGTTAGCATTAAAATTCGGAGGCGTGTTTCGGATTACAAACTGATAATGCTCATTTGAAAATCGAACGAAACATTTACAGTTGTGCGTAATTAATTCAACGAGTATTTGTTAAAGCGCATTACGTGTCTAATAAATGTCAGAAAAACGAGGTTAATCAGTTCTATAAATGGACATGATGAAATAAACATGAACTGGAATTAAATTGTTATCGCATAATTGTTACCGGGAGTTATTTGCAAAACTCACTCGCTACAAGTAAGTAATTGCTTACCACTTGCAATTAATTTCTCGTATTAGTTATGTGTCATGAGTCACACTTGTTTACGGTAAAAAGGTGTGATGATGATGCCCGAAACCGTCTTTAATGTACTGTTCTAGTTACCGGTTTTATATTACGTGAATGGTACAACTCCTTGCTAATCAAGCTGCGATAAACTCCTACTTCGTGCCCGACGTCAATCAAAAATAATTGTCGATAGTTAACCCCGCCCTCGTAAGCATTCGCGTAACCGATTGGACGATGAAGATCACAGTTTGACGACTGGAAAGTTACCTGAGAGTTTCCTGTGATACATCCGTGTCAGCATAAATGACTGTAATGTGGCTAGAATAATCGATACGCGCGTCATGTTATCTCCGATCAGTGGATTATCTTTTACCCCATGTGGTGTTTATGGCGATTACATGCGAAAGTAGGTACCAAGTGCTCTTTTAAACAGGGAATATTGATACACTGATAAAGAAACCTTGATTTTCTTGACATTCTCCATTTTCTTGTACTGTAAAAATACACTGATCGGAAAATTTCAAGCGCCCCGGGGACTCTGATTCGAAATTCAAGCGCCCGGCGAGGGACCGTTAAATGGCCTGTGGATAACCCTGGTATTCCGCTGGTTTAGGGCTTTGTTTTATTTGATTAAATACATCTCTTACACGTTCGATCGCCGATGAACAACAGCAATATCCACACCACTTATAATTGTGATCAAATAAATGTATGTTTCATTATTTTGTAAACATCATTTATAAAAGTCTTACTATAAGAAAGAATACGGCTTATTTAGTTGGTTTGTTTTGTGGGATTTTCAGTATTTAGTCTTCCGATCACGTTCTCTAATGAACAATACCGCTGCTGTATCAGCAGTATAAACCGAATATCAAAATTTCATACAGAGAATAATACATTATTAACAATAAGGTAAGTACAAATCTTTTCGTGCATATGTTCAGTCCATTTACATCGTTGAAATAAACATTTTCTAATAAGATTTCTGTTCTCGTTTACAATCGATACACTCGATTATCATCGCATGACGTCACACAAGGGAGATAATTAAAAACCGGCAATAACTGAAAGGGTCTATAGCGAACGTTCGCGACCGTTCGCGAACTATAGCGAACGTTCGCCTTAACTGAACGCACTATAGGGGTGACGTCTAAAGGTAAATCTCTTGCTAGCTTGAATGGCGCGCATACACATTGAAATAGCATTATAAAACAAAGAAGAATAACGTTAGCTGGACATCAGTTTGGAACGAAATATAAAAAAATACAATATATAAACTAGTGTTTTTCCCAGGAGGGCAAAGGGGCATGGTGCATTACTTTCAAAAAGGGCATTTTAGCGCGCAGTTTAGGCAAAAAAGGGCAAAAACGTTCGATGTTATTTGCTCCACGAAGCAGTTGTGGAAAAAATAACATATAAACAAGCACATTTAATGGTAATAGATTTATTTAACTTACTATGATGTATATTAATATATTTACCTTGCAATGAACATTTAAGTTCCATGCTGTTTCAATAAACTGTACAGCACGACAAACATAATAAAGCAATATATGCATATGAATCTGATTATACACAGATCCACTAACATATAAATGAAACCATGTTTGTCTTATCCCATTTTCTAACAATAATCTCGACAGATGTTTAAAATAACATTGCGAGTAAATTGATTTCTTACAATATGCAAACACTCGTTTCCGTGACATACATCCACCGAGTAGATTACAAATAAATAAATTATGTTGTTGCTATCTAAAACATTTTTATGCATCGTTGATTATCACAGACATTTCATTTATTCCTTCTTAATGTATAATCTCCATCGTTAGTTCGATCGTTTACGACGTTATTTGCCATTTTTGCCGAGTCACAATTGAATTCTGTATAGTCCGCCATGTTGGTAAAATGTCAAATGATGTAAGCGACAGGTGCGCATAGCAACGTTAAATCGTATACGCGATTAGTATTTTGTTAAATTGGTATACGTCTCGGTAATTATTTCAATAATTAGATCTAATTAGCTTAAAGACGAAATCGATAAAGAATAAATTTGTTTGTGAATTTAAAAGTAATTATGCGTAAAAAAATATGTTTTGATATAACTGAATAATGCATGCAAAGCACAATTGCCACAAGAATAACATCGAGTTTTTCATCAAATGTCTCCGAAGTAATGATTATATTGTGGAGGAGTACACATTGCCGAGCGAAAAGTGCGCTTGGTATAACATAGCCTCCGGCATTATCGATTGATACTGACACGGGGTTATTCACGCATGACTTATTCACAGCTTTGGGGCAGCCAGTAAGACCTAATCGAGCACTGTTATAGATTAAATCTGCTCAATTAAATATAGTCGATTAGACGTTTACGCCTCTCGAGTAAATCAAGCACAGTCGGAGCGTCACAGACAATCAAGGAAGCTGATTTTGCGGACCAAGTTAGATCGTAAGGCAAATTTCGTGGCGAAATGTGCCTTTGAAAAAAAAGGGCGCGTGGCGAAATTTGCCTTTAAAAAGGGCAGCGTGGCGATCCGGGAGGGCGGCGTGGCTTTTCGCCACGCTAAAATGGCCTGGGAAAAACACTATATAAACACTTAACATGTATGTCAATAAGACAGCGTGTTTATGTTTTTATTGGTAGCGAAAAACATGTTCATGTCATCGTTTTATTTGTTATCACATGCAGATCATTATCGTTATCTGAATTAGGCCATTACATCGTGTTAGCGGTATATGTCTTTTCCTCAAGAAAGGTCAACGCTTAAAACCCGCATGCTTATTCACGTATTTTGCTGGATCTTGTATTGCACGTAAATGATTTTTAATAAAATAATTTCAAAATGTTTATTTAATCCTATATGAAATATTATTGAAATATCTTGACATTATTCCGGTTTAAACCCCCAGATTGTTATTATGTTTATTTGTTAGCGCATGTGTTAACGTGTTTTATAACAAACATATATATTGCTCGTGTATAGGTTATGTTTTCAATCCGCTCATGGAAACTAGATTTGCCGTAGTTCTTTTGTAATCAGTAATACTTTCTTAATACGTTATTTTTATGGTATTTAACACGTGTTTTCAATGTGACACGTAGGCGTGCATATACAACCGATACATTTACACATCATACTTTGTATTCGTGGAGTTCTGTTCTAAATACCCACCTAAAGCATTTTGAGTGTCACTTTTATACAACGACACGCCCAAAATTAAGGAAAAAAACACACTATTTTAGCATAAACCTGGTATGCAATATATAATGCGTTCTGAATTCATAGTAGACTTGCGTATTTCGCTGCAACTCTTAATGTGTGAGTGAAAATATAAAAAGAAAGATATAAAACGATTTGTCACGTAAGATCGAGATAAAATCGTGAAGGTTGAAGACTGAAAGTGTATTGTTTATATTTACATAGATGTATAATATAAAACAATTCGTCAGAAATATATTGGTTTGATTGAGTATCATGTTTACACTATGAAACTGTAAATATGATTAAGTACCTCCAACACAATTATTCTAGCAGGCTATTGAATTGTGCTAAAAAGGAAATGGTACAGTCTTTCTGGGCTTGTGAATAACGTCGTTTTAAATCGTGCCCACCAAAGGATTTCTTCTATATAATACTCACACTCGGTTGATGTTTTAGATTGCGGGCGCAAGAGAAGGTCCGGCTAATATGTTGTGTCGTCGACAAATTTGCCCACCCTGATTGACTTGACATATTATACCTTAAAATCGGTAAGTATGAAATATCAATAGATTTTGCTTACTGTTGTTCAGTCACATGGAATTTAATCTGTTTAACTAAAAGTATGTTATACAAGTGTGTTTTTTTAAGTTCCACTGCATAATGACAATAATCAACATATTTTATCCCATACATCCCCTGTGTACTCAATTCAAAAACAAATCATCGTGCACATAATATTGTATCGTTCAAATGATCAGCATCAACACATTTTAACCCTTTGCATGCTGGGAGATTTGTCTTCTGCTAAAATGTCGTCTGCTGAATTTCTAAAATTAGTATTTTCTTCGATTTTTTTTCAAAGAATACTATCAGAATAGCAAACAGTTTGGATCCTGATGAGACGCCACGTTCTGTGGCGTCTCATCTGGATCCAAACTGTTTGCAAAGGCCTTCACAATTCGGTTTCCCCACTGAAAGGGTTAAAATAATCACTATAAAATAATGTATTGTGTACAACGGCACTTGTTTATACGGCTGACATGCAAAAGTATACATATTATATAATATATCATAAATTGTGATGTTAGGCATCATAAAAGTTCTGTATCACAAATATCCCGTAATATTCGTTCCGTTTATTTCACTACCCTGCATCGATGGGTTCTGTTCCTGTTGGTGCATGAACATAGTCTTGCCGTTGATCAAACACACAATTACAAACACCAGCATAAGAACTAGCACCAGCATAACAACACCTAGCAGGAGTTTTCCCTTTATAGAATGCACACGTTCTATATCTGCGCTGACGATACGCTCTCTAGGACAAGGTTGGTCACTCTTTATGACAATGTCCACGTGACACATGTCCACGTGACCGTCGTGCCCGCCGCCGTTTGAACGTGTGTGCGAGATCAACAACATCTCACTGAAGCTGGACACTGTCAACTCGTTGGGATGTCCCTCAGATTCATCATCGCCCCTCTCAGATCGTAGATAATCATACATGTTTTGTTATAATGCTGTGAAACGAAAGAAACGATCCGGCTCTTAGTTTACTCCAAAACTAACTTTAAGTAATACTTCATAACACACGTAATGGTTACTTCATTTTACATTCACATACATGAAGATGAAAACTTTTGTCGACAATGTGGTATATATTAAAGATACTTTTCAATGTTTACTTGCGCGCGCATCTTCCCACGCCAATGAATTTCTTACCTGGGATGGTGATGCACTGTTTATTAGCGCAGTGTTTAAACTTAAATTACCTTTTCTGATAGAAATCCACGGCCGATAAAGATCTGAGTTATTGATACACCCATATTGTGGGCGATATGCTGACGTACGTTCGTTTAACCATTAAATGCAAAACATCTGCACATTAAATGCAAAACATCTGCAATTAACTTACATTCTTTGATGTTTAGAGTGGGTTGCTATATAAACCGCTTTCATATCAAAACATCTTAAGGCGGAACATAAATGTATGGAGAGACAAACTATACTGTAAATAAACTCAATATAAACATGTTGAAATGATAAATACCTGATTTCATCATGGTCACTACGCGGTTAAAATTTGATTTTTTTACAAACTTGCAAACAATCCCCAGCAGTGGTTATATAATTTTCATTGTTCGCTCTGTCACTTTCGGTTAACGTGTCTGAAAAAATGTCATTTTTATCCCCACGTTTTTCGGAGAAAAAGTGGTGATATTGTGGTGATGTGCGTCTGTCCGTCCGTCCGTCTGTCCGTCCGTCCGTCTGTCCGTCCGTCCGTCTGTCCGTCCGTCCTGGCCACCTGCTCCTCCTACACTATTAGCACTAGAACCTTGAAACTTACATACATGGTAGCTATGAGCATATGTGCGACGGTGACAGTGACGGAATTTTGATCTGACCCCTGGGTCAAAAGTTATGGGGGTTGGGGCGGGGCCGGGTCAGAGATTTTCATTTTATATTTTTATGTCACCGGTATGGTGCATTGGCCATAACCTTTGCAATATTGATGATAGCAACTTGATATTTGGCATGCATGTGTATCTGTTTTGAGTGGTTAAAGGTCACGGTCAAGGTCATCCTTCAAGGTCAAAGGTCAAAAAAACAAATCCAAGGAAAGTAATAAGCTTTAAAGGGAGGTAAGTAAATAACCTGCCAAATGATAAAAAAAAATCAAATTGGCGCATAGAGTTACTCAGTAGTGGCGCAGAGATATCTTAAGTATTCAATTGTTCGTGTTAACTCATATGTGAAATGGTTTAGCTCATCCATCTAACGTTTATACAAGGGATTATAAAATATTGGCGCAAAGGGACACCTGTATATGAGAGAAGAGATAGAATGCAGTCAAGCATAAAAAGCATGAGAAACTCTTGGAATAGAGCCTCAAGAATCTATAAAAGGGCTGAAACTTTCAATTTGTGCAATTACAATTTAGACTCATTACTGAAAATCTGTCAAAATGTTCAAGTGGGAAATATGTGAGAAACAATTTAAAGCAAGATGGACTTTGAACAGACACATCAAAGACAGACATGAAATTCAACATATACATTGTTGTGTACAAGATTGCGATAAAAAATTTATGAGACGCTACTATTGAGTCAACCATTTAACCTCAAAACATAACTTTTCCAAAACAGAAGCAAGAAGATTGGCTATAAGAGAGCATGTTCAGCAATCTCATAAGTCATTCCAATTAGGATGACATGTACATAATTGACTACAGTGAAGTTGATTCATTATTACATTTGTTAGGAGGGCAGGATGAGGAGGAGAAATTAGGGTATAGATTTTCACTCATTTTTAAGGTTATTTTACATGAACTTATTCATTTCTACATTGAATTACTTCAAATTTATACTGAACATCTCTTATGACAATACGGTCAATCTCAACTATGCATGGCCCCATTACCAACCCTGGGGCACCCCTGTGTCAAACATGCGTCGTGGGGATACGCGTCGGCCTCTGCCGCGCCATTTCTAGTTTTTAATGGCATTGAATGAGAGAATAAATTAATTATATCACAACTTATCACAATGTTTAACTAAACATGAATTTGACAGTAAATAAAGTAAAACTCCTAATTTAGTAACTGAAATAATATAACGTTGTTACCTATTGTGTTCATTATTTCTTCGTTGAGCTGTGGAATGCGATTATAAAACACACTAATTTCACCAATGCTTATATTGCGTGTGCAGTTGTTCTAACAATCAAAATCATACAGCAGTTATAAATGTATTTCGTCACGTTCCATCTGAACGGCTTAAGGTTGGTATGAATTAATTAAATAACAGTTTGTAGATAATATGCTAAATATGTGACAAATCCCTGCATCGTCGAATTTAAATAGCCATATTTAAATAAATCCTGAATATTAATAACCGGGATTTTTCTGACATACATGGTAATACCTCCTTTGCATACACCAAAATATATTTTAATTCAAAAATGCATTTAAACAATTATATAACTGGATTTAATAACCCTACCGAAATTCATGGAAATCTATCGGCAACTTCTCCTAGCACATCCAACTTCTCATAGCATATCGGTTTCCGGGGGTGAAAAGAGCGGGCTCATTTCAGTAGTGTCGTCCCTCATTTCCCCCTCCCCCATGGTCAACCCGGTCAAGGATTTGATGATGATGATGACAATGAGGATGACGATGATGACATTTGCTCGTTTGCTATACAGTCTGACTTCAATTTACTATCTGAAAACATCGTTGTTAGAGTGTTCGTTTTAAAACACGCAATACGATATGAAAGTGTGATTTGAATGTGAGGAAAGAAACAAAAAGTCTTCATTACCTACGAACAAACAATATAATTCAATCATGAAGAACAGCTTGAAGTACCATATAAAATATGCCTTTCGATTACACATGTCATATGATCGGAAATAGTAACGTTTATATCTACATACACAAGAGTGCTTTATAAACTGTATAAACACGAATACATAATACATTGTTTACATAAATATGCAATACAAAACCTAACAAACATTGCATGCGATAAGCGTCTAACAACGGGAAAAAAAACAGTTAAACCGTTGTTTTCCACCGTTGTTCTCCATTTAATTATTTAGAAACCTTAAGGTGCAGCCTTTAATTTTGAAATCAGGATAAACGTCGAATATCTTTTTTTTAAAGATTGTTCTTGTTATTACTTGAACACCACTGCATAAATCTCCATGAGACATCTTGTTATTATTTGAACATCACTGTATCAATCTCCATTAGTACCTTGTTATAACTGAAAAATCTCTGCATAAATCTCCATTAGGCATCTTGATATTACTTGAACATCACTGCATAAATCTCCACGAGACACCTTGTTATTACTTGAACATCACTGTATCAATCTCCATTAGTACCTCGTTATAACTGAAACATCACTGCATAAATCTCCATGAGACATCTTGATATTACTTGAACATCACTGCATAAATCTCCACGAGACACCTTGTTATTACTTGAACATCACTGCATCAATATCAGTGAGACACATTGTTATTACTTGAACATCACTGAATAAATCTCCATGAGACACCTTGTTATTACTTGAACATCACTGCATCAATCTCCACGAGACATCTTGTTATTACTTGAACATCACTGCATCAATCTCCATGAGACATCTTGATATTACTTGAACATCACTGCATAAATCTCCATGAGACATCTTGATATTACTTGAACATCACTGCATCAATCTCAGAGAGACACCTCGTTATTACTTGAACATCACTGCATAAATCTCCATGAGACATCTTGTTATTACTTGAACATCACTGCATAAATCTTCATTAGCCACATTGTTATTACTTGAATATCACTGCATTGATCTCCATGAGACATCTTGCTCTTATTTGAACATCACTGCATAAATCTCACTGAGACATCTTGTTATTACTTGAACATCACTGCATCAATCTCAGTGAGACACCTTGTTATTACTTGAACATCACTGCATCAATCTCAGTATGACACCTTGTTATTACTTGAACATCACTGCATCAATCTCACTGAGACATAAGAATTCCTGATAACTATCTCACGAACATGAGATGAACTGCCTTTAGAACATCACAACCGAAGTAAGAAAGAGCTGATTGCAATTGTTAAATCCTTTACCAATATATTAGTGTTTAGTGAAACATATTTGGGAAAACTTCAATTAATGATAGATTGCTACTTTTTAGTTGGATATCTGTCAAATTATCTAATGCTTTGTTAGGATCTAAATATTCAGGTCTGCTAGCACGAAGTTTGACTTTGGCATTCATGTGGATCGCGCATCGCGCCTTAATAGCCTTGCGTCGACAGGGGGCGCAGGCTTTCATTCGTAGATGACCCATTTGACCTGTCAGGATCTCTTTGCCTCACATATGATACATGGTATTTTCTGACCATGCACCAGACAACAATACCAAACATGAGCGCCAACAGAAAGTACGTGATCCCAAATAACACCTTGGCTCTCGTCGAGTTGTGCCGGGACTTTGAGAGTTTCGAGTTTCAGGACAGGCAGCATTTCCTGCGTAGAAATAGGAACTATTCGTGAAGACGATGTCCAAGTTCCTATGGTTCAAGAACCTGCAATGATGCATTGAGGTTCCAAAATAGATAAGCTTCTACAAAATGTAGACGTTCGCTTTTTAAAATCTTGACTGTCTGAGAACTAAACTTACTCAACTCGAATCCATATACATGTTTTCAGTCTCGTTATTCCATTGTTTGTCAGAACAAAACCTTTTTAAAATCTAATCTGAATCCACAAACGCACAGATAAATGTCTTGTTTAAGAATCCAGCTAAGAGTCATGTCTTCAATGCGTGGTGTATTAACGTGTTTATTAGTCAAGTGTTCCTTCCTTCCTGGCAAACAACAGATTTGTTTCGGCCGATTGCAGGGAATAACTTCGATACGGTATGCCAGTCCGTTCATGTAAGTAACCTCTGTCGTCACCCGATACGACTTCGGGTTATATTGTTTAAAATGCCTAATCGTGATACATCGGCTATCACGGATTCCTCCGTAAGATAGGCCTCGTGGCTAACAGTCGCCATATTGCCTTGTATTACTACTTTACTACCCAAAAGGTTGTCAGTCTATTGTTATGAGGCTGTATACGATGCGCGTTGAACTAGCGCCAAACCTTTTACCGAAACTTTGATATTAAGAGCACTATTAACGTTCATTTGTGTTGCATTTTGACCTATTATCCAAGTGATTTACTTTTCCATTATTATTTAATCACCCTATCATCCAATTTTTAAGATGAAATTAAGGTGTTTACAAAACCAACCAAACCGAAAGTGAAACTGGATGCATTACGTTTCGCGATGTAAACATTAAATATTTGTTCAGTTTGAGGAAGCGAATCGATAATAGACGTTGGAATATGTATGCAATACAGACTATCATTGCCGATTGTAGTACTGGCTAAAAAATACCTTTTATGACAGGTCATGTATAGAACGTTAATTAAATAGTGACCATAAATCACTAAAAATGTCTGCGTTGTTCATTAATATAATTAATGCACGTTTCTGATCTAATTGCCTGTATCTAGTTCTAATTACCATGATATTGATAAAAATAAACGTTTTTTTCATAAATTAACATTACATGTTTTATTTTTATCATTAAGGGAATGAATAATTGTATCATTATCATCATTAAATATTCTGAAAATAATCTAAATTATCACGATTACTTTAAAGTAGAATTTTTAAAATTTACTCATTATTTTTAATGAATTTCCACATTTGCTTGATTCAAAATAAAATGTATTAATAAGGGTTTCAGTTGTTAGTTTTAACCCATTTTTAGTTCGATTAAATTTAAATTACTAACTACGTACATGTATGTGAAATGCTCTTGAGTTCATTTCCTGGGCCTAGAACCAGTACTTGGGTGTCTCTTGGAGATTTCTTAAGAATGCTCCCACACTGGGGATCAAACCAGTGACCTCCAGATCATTAGGTGGACACCACATCCATTACACATCAGCGACCTTTAATTAGTTATTTACTTTCGTATTGCAGCATTATATAATATAATGTTGCTACATATTTTTGGAAAATGATTAATGTGCAGTACTAAATAAATCTAAATGCATACAATTTTAATTGTGTATATTGTGTGATTATTAGTTACAAATTCACTTTTTACAGGTATACTGGATTATGAAAGACTGATAAACATAAAATTGACAACTCATCTCCCCAACCATACTTTGTGAGGCTCATTCTCAGAACAAACCCATAGTCAGTGAGAAAACTACAGTGTAAAAAGAGCACTTGATTGTGACAATTATGGTTGACCAAGCAAATGTTATCATTTAAAATAAAGAAAACTTCCAGTTCAATATACATTTTATACCAATTATGACATTGACCAACACAGAAAATATTTATAAGGTTGATTTTCCCAAAATTGACTGTTACAATTGGATACTGTTTTAAGCTTCACTCTACTTTGTCTGAAAATAAGAGTCCTAAATGATGTAATAGAAACATACATATTTAATTTTTATTTTTACAAGTATATATATATATACTAAGTTTAACTAAGTCTAATATATATATATATATATATATATATATATATATATATATATATATATATATATATATATATATATATATATATATATATACATACACATTATATACATGTGTATGCTTTGATTTTTTTCTATTGAAGCCAAATTAATATCCCATAAGATAGATAGATAATATCACAGCAGTATTCCTAGTTTGTCTGCAAGTACTGCAGAAATCATGGATTATTATTTTACTGAGTCAGCCTTAATCTTTATATTATAATTGTTAAAACAGATTAAGATGTGCATAATACAATTGAGGATGCATCAAGATTAAAAAATGGTACATGTATACATTAATAAAGAATCAATAACAATCAGAAACTGTGCATTTTTTTCAGTATTGTGTGAAAGGATTTGAATTATGTGTTTTTGAAATATGATTTATGTGAATTTGAATAAATATATAAAATTTAGTGATTTCTCAGACAAAACTGTTAATTACATACCAAAGTATTCAGAATGTAATATTGTAATATTCATTCGAATTTTTTAGTACAAAAAGCACTTTTCCCTGGCATTTGTATTTATAGTAATTGCATATTTTATTATTCTGACAGCATTTATAAACTGTGTTCATGCAAGCATGAACACGGTTTCATTTTTTGAGTATTTAAACAAGAGGGCCATGATGGCCCTATATCGCTCCACTGCTGAAAAAAAGGCTGAAACAAATTTCTCTGCAAGTGCAAATACTTAAATATAGGCCCTATTTAAGCACATGTACACTTTTGTGACCTTCTCGGCTGGGTCAAATTTAACCCCAGAGGCATAATTTGAGCAAACTTTGTAGAGGACTACTATATCTCACTTCATACAAAATGTGGCAGCCCTAGGTCCTAGAGTTAAGGACAAGAATATTTTTAAAGTTTTCACAAAATAAGCAAGATATAAGCGTATATAATGTTCAATTTTGTGACCCGCGGGTCAGGATCAATTTTGACCCAAAGGGCATAATTTGAACAAACTTGGTAGAGGACTATACGATGTTATTGCATACAAAATTTGGTAGCCATAGTCTGAATGGTTTTCGACAAGAAGATTTTTAAAGATTTCACAAAATAGGCGCTTTATAAGCGTTTATTCAGTTTTGTGACCTCCTGGGGCAGGGTCAAAGTTGACTCCAGAGGCATTATTTGAACAAATTTGAAAGAGGTTCACCCCAGGAACATTCCTAAGAAATTTCATCATATTGGACCAGTAGTTTTGGAGAAGATGTTTAAAGGAAAAGTTAATGCACGGACGCACGATGGACACAGGACCTTTGGCCAGTGGAGCTAAAAATCAAATTAATCATTTAGTTTTGATGTAAAATCAGTTTTTATATGCAAGTGTCTATTTCACTTATTAATTAAAACAGCATATTATACATTATTGAAAAGATTATTCCAAGCTTGATGTCATATTTCAACTTTGCATAGTGTAGTTAATTGAACATTGTATTGAACTGTATGGGCAGCTATATTTTTTAATTTATGTATGATGTATTATACAAAATGCATTATTTCTACCACAAGTAGACCATATAAGGCCTACTGCTACTAAATAGGCACTGGTATGAATTTGACACTGTTTTTGATGCTCTTACAAAACTTAAATTATTACTTCACTTTAGTATATTAAATAAGTTTTTGTTCAACATTTTTTGCAAAAGAGTGTCTTAATGCATTTGAAAATATACTTAAAACAAACTAAAAATGCATTTTAACATACCTTTTTCCTGGTAAAGTGTATTTGGGATGATAAAAAATACACTTGAAGAGTATTAATGCTGGAAAAATGCAGAAAAAAATACATTTGTTTCTGTTAGAAGTGTGTCTGGTCTGCATTTTTAAGTGTATTAAATGCACATCAAATGCAGATAAATACAATGCCAATACTGTTACTTGTATTGTAATGGACATAAAATGCACTTGTTCTTGTATTTAAATGCTTTAGTGAATTGAAATAACCTTTTATAACGTTTTAACAATTAATAATACCTTTTTATATAAATTTTCTTTTGATATGTGACACTTAATTGATTTTTGCACCACTAGTAAGAGATATAATTTGTGCTCATATTGCTTTATCATTACACTATATAATATCATTTGTTGTATGAAAATTCCCCGTAAATTCATGTGAAAGCTCAAGAGATCAATAGCAGCGTGCTATACCCTGCTCCTTTTTACATGACTTGATGGTATTTAGTCCCCAATTCTACATGGCCAAGGGCAAATTAATGTGCAGATTTGACAAATAAGTCATAACTGGGATCAAATAGGCAGACTTTCATATTACTTGTATTTAATTTAAATCATGATCTGAATTGCTCTTTGGCAAATCTTCGTTGGTCACAGAATTCAACTGAATTTTGTTCACGTTGTAGTGATTATATTTTCAATATTTATCCGACAACATCTTTCTTCAAAAGTTTAACATGATTGCTTGGTTAATTTAGAAACAAGATCAATGCATCATAACATAAAATGAAAAAATGTGTAATAGTAAAAATGGCAGCAAAAAAGCACTAGATTATCTGCCTTAAATCTGAGACGTTATGTTGATGTATTGGAATTTCTCATAAATAATGTGTTCCATAGTTGTATAATTGTATAGTCGCATGCATGAGTGTTGTCAATGTCACAATACCAATTAAAGCCTATAATTTACTAAAACAATTTGAAGTTTGATGTGTGTGTATATATATATATTGTTGAAAAGTTAACATGCAATAAGTTTACTGTAATTAAGTGACAAATAGTTTTACTGATTTGGTTGGATGCATATATGCAGATATATCATGGTTTGTGCAGAGGACAGTAGCAAAAACAAGAGCTGTCTCCGTAGGATGACATACGCCCCCGATAAACGCTTTGATAGAAGTTATGAGCATTTTTCAAAACCTAAACGCCGACCCTAAGTTCAAGGTCAAAGGGGTCAAAATTTGTGTGTATGGGAAGGCCTTGTCCATATACACATGCATACCAAATATGAATGTTACATCTGAAGCGACATAGAAGTTATGAGCATTTTTTCGAAACCTAAATGCAAAGTGTGACAGATAGACAGACGGACAGTGCGATCACTATATGCCCTCATTTGGGAGCATAAAAATGTGTTTCACATTGTTTTGGTAAATTAGTAATGTAGTTAAAAGAACAGAATCATCAATTATAAAGTTATTGATTATAAAGTGTTGCTGGCATATTTGATGCATTCATCTAGCTATAAGAAGGTCCCTGTTTTATCCCCACTGGCACTGAGCGAGGGTTCTCAAAATCTTTAAACAATATGAATAAGTACATATAGGGTCGAGAAAGCCTTGTTGATATGGGGGCTAAACACCTGAAATCAAAGCGACCCAGGTTAAAGACCGAGGCCAAATAAATAAACCAGAGGCCGCATGAGCCATCTGAACAAGTATTGTTTCTTCTCAGAAAACTGGCTTAAGTGTCTTACTAAGCTTTAGACTTTGAGTTTCAGTGCAATCTATCTAAAATAAATTGGTTAAATTAAATAATAATTTGTAAAAAATAAACATTCTGCACAAATTCAATTATTTACTTTACCTGTGTGCATGAATCATTGCAGTCTTGATGGTTAGTGAACTATGTCAAAAGCACCATAGCTATGAAACACTTGTATTTTGAATAGTGCAATGTTCCACAGAAATGATGCTGATGATAATTCTACACGATCATGACATGAACAATGATGAATTATTAGATATATTTCTAAATTCCATTTCCACCAACAATTCGGTTATTCCACTACCAGTTCACATGCTTCGTACACAGTTGAAAATAACACTATTCCACTCAACAACCGTGACACATGTACTCAATGTTTTAACTTTTCGCAATTAAAATTGTCTTTTACTGTTATTGTTGTTGTTGTACTTTTGAAAGTAGTTCGAAAGATGGCGACCATTAACCCAGAGATTGATTTATGAAATAAATCGTCTGCTGATCCAGAGTGTAAAATGCCTTGTGTTAACAGAATTACACTGTGCAGACTGCATAGTGCTTTTTAGATTAATATTCCGTTTGGTATGGGGTCAGCCTCTGGCTTGGATACCCAATCGGGAATCCTCGGACAATTCCGCCATAAGGGTGATCGCCTCTCGGGTGTATTTGGTGGAAGGATATGTCTAACGCCTCTAGGCGGAAGATATTACACCGAAAATATAGTTCGGGCTACACACCACTATATATGCACTAAATTAAACGATAATATAGAAATATAAGGACCAATATCTCTGAGGAGTAATATAATAGAATATTTTTTTATGATATTGTTTAAAATTAGTTGTCATTGCATACAAAATATTCAAATGCTAATCAAATGATAAGAAAGCCAATTAGTTGTTTATTAAAGTGAAAAGAACAACATTATTCAAACTTAAAAGAACCAGTATTTGTTTTAAATTATATTCATTGCAACATTGCTGATGTTCGGCAGGGCGACACGCTTTAAGATTTAATCAATATGTTTATGTTCTATACCATAAACAATTGTACAACACTGTACAGTGGTACAGAGAAAACTCTTCGGTGTAATATAAGAAATTGTTAACTCCACGTTGGTCCAAATGACATTATAATGACCAGCCAGGCAGTCACAAACTGTATATGGACCATAGCCATATTGCCCTCAGTGGGGTTTACTATTACCAGTATTGAGACACCTGAAAGGTTTCATGGAATGGAATGAGTGGGGAGCTAGATTAAATTTGAAAAACGATTCTTTCTGTACATTTGATGATGGCAACCATACAGTACTTCTAGCAGATATTCTTTATATTTTAGCCTAGGCATTTTAATTCCAGATGTTTTTATCCCCGCCAGGCAACTAGCTTTTTAAAGCCTTAAAGAAACCAGTGCCATTAAAATTAGGGACAGTGTAACAATATTCAGTTTGGTAAAATTCATATATTAAGGCATAACAAGAGGGCCATCAGGCCCTAAGTAAACAACGATTGCAATAGACACCTATAAACTATTATTTGACCATAATATCACTTTAATACGCATGAAAATATAATTCGTTTAAACTTTAGATTATAGTCTTGAGATCAAATAGTAATTAGCATATATTATTAGAAAGCACTGGGTATACCACTATCTTGTTATCACATTTAAATGTACGTACAAATACTGATATGATGACTAATTTAAACAATAGTCATATATATGTATATATATATATATATAACAAACCAATCACAGAAAACATTAATTTAAACAATAAAACTGCTAGTAAAATATACAATCAGCATTTTCTTTCAATTTTATATTATCTGTGAGAGCAGTTTTCAATTTCTTTTTAAATTCATATTTATTCTTAAAGATTGTAACATCAGCAGGTAGTCTGGTCCAGTCTTTGATCGCTTTATTATAATAAAAAGTATTGCTGGTAAAACCATTCACTTGAGGTAAATAAAATTTACCTTTACTATGTCTACTGTTATGACTATGTATATCAGACACTAAACTAAAATTATTTTTTTTCTTGTTAACAATTTTATAAGAAGGGTTGAGTGTTAATTGCTTAACTCTATTTTGAACATTTAACCAACCAATACTACTAAAAATTTTAACTTTCAAAGATGTTCTAGAGTCATATCCATAAATAAATTTAACAACTTTATACTGTACAACTTGTAATCTATTTTTTAACTGTTTACTAATACCATTGTACCATGAAACGCTAGCATAGTCAAATGGCATTGAACCAATTAGTTACATAACAATTTTCTTAATTCCATATTCAAACAGTGGTCATGTCTATACAAGAATCTTATTCTTGAGTTCACCTTAATAATAATATTATTAACAATAGATGTAGCAGAAAGATCAGTGTCCAATATTGAACCAAGGTATTTAACAGATGATTGAGAAACAATAGTGTGATCATTACATTTTACATTAAAGTTATGAAGTTTAGATAATTTCCTTTTGGAACCAAACACTATGCATTCAGTTTTTCCAGGGTAAGTTTGTTATCCACTAACCATTTACTACAATTTTCAAGTTCTTTACCCAAAACACTACTGATGATACTAGGATCTTTGTGAGAATAAAGGATTGCACTGTCATCAGCATAAAGAATAATTTTACATAAAAAAATAATCAAAAATCACTAATATCCTATATCTGTGTTAAGACATTATGAAATGGATATGGGTGTGACAAGAAACAATAACCCTACACATTTACATCACAGAACATCTGAGATCTACAATTACTGGATATAATAAATATGTTGACAGTAAATATAAATAGGGCAATACAAAATAATGTACAAAAGTAGTAATAAAGACAAAACAACCAGTTAACAATGTTAAGATCTATGCAGTTGTTGACAATAAGGAAACAATTACCATTCTTAACTTTGAATTTTGCAAGTGTAAATACATGTATGTAAATCAGAACACAAAAGTTGTTTCCCAATCACTTTGAGCTATATAAGTGCCCAACGTTTACACTCAGTGAATTTGTAAAACCATAATGAACCTGATGATGGAAAGGTAATGGATCAGCCCTGTTTTAACCTTAAGTGTAAATTGGTTATTCCAATACTGGGGAGACACCAATACCGGTAACACTCATCCACCAAATAAGAATACAGTTTTTTTATGCCCCCGGCTTTTTAACTGTCCGTCAGTCTGTCTGTCTGAAAACTTTAACATTTCCCATAACTTTTGCAATATTGAAGATAGCAACTTGATATTTGTCATGCATGTTTATCTCATGGAGCTGCACATTTTAAGTGCTGAAAGGTCAAGATCATCCTTAAAGGTCAAAGGTCAAATATACGGCTTCAAATCAGCTCAATAGGGTGCATTATGTTTCTGACAAACACATCTCTTGTTTTTAAATGAAAAACCACAGACATTATTGGAATTTGCCTCATATTAGGCACTGTGTATACATTTTAAAACTCAATTTTCCACACTATGAAACAACTTTTTAAAAAAGGCACCAACAAATGCTCCCCCATCCCCTTTGCACGCTAAACAAAGAATCAGATTTTTATAAGAATATTTCAAAATGGGCAAAAGTCAGGGGCAATACTGTCAAAATGCCCTTTAATAACTCTGGTGACATGCGGCTGTAGTATATTTTCTCTGTTAATTTACAGCGAAACACATAATGTCATCATCATAGTTGTATAGTTTATAATTCATTTTATACTACATGTATATACATATGTTATGAGGTCTTATTTATACAAATGAACCTGGATGTTTATGAAAAACACCGTCTCCCTGTAAAGAGAGAAGGCATTTGTTCACCAGTAACATTATGTTCAGTAAATTGCAAGCAGCATGAAACATTCAGTTCCCCAGTCATCGTGTTTTTTAAGAGTTCAACTTTGCTGTAATAATGCATCAATGTTGATTCTAAAGAAAAAAAGTAATCATTTATGCCTTAACTGTTCTGCTGTGAGAAGCAAGGACGTCAAACACAAGCTTTACAACAGTATTTAGTCATTTATAGTATTAGTTACTTAACAATCTAAAATGAATGTCCATTCTAAGTTTGCTGTCATATTCTTCCCTCAAATTATACATGTTTATTGCATAATTGAATGTTCATGTCCATGGATCACAATGTAGCCTCTTTTCCTGTATATTCGGCCACTTAAAGAGTGAAATTGACTTTTTCTACCGAATGAAAAGATTTTCAGCACAAGTGAGACATTTAATTAAACATTTGATATCTTCCCAAAAAAGTATGGCAAAATAATTTTAAACGAAGGTATTTTTTAGTAATAGGCCAATTCAAGGTGGGCACCCTAGCAACCCTGATACATGTATGTTGGTATCTTTCCTATCAATTTGTTCAGTCATTATTTTTATAGGAAAACATAAAACGTTTTAAGTAATTTGGATATAAATCAATAAATAAATATTCTAATAGACTAATAAACACAAAAACACTGTTTAAACATGAGTATTTTCAGAATTATTGGTATTTACACAGCATGTATAGCTGATTTTACTTAATTTTTACCTAAATTTAAATTTTCCCTAAAAATAAAAACATTCGCATGTTTTTAAGCTAAATAGAAAATACAACATGTATGTTATAGACTTTTTTTTAAATAAGCATAACTAACTTAAGTTTTATCAGAATATGTCATTATTATTTTTTGCCAATATAGTAATGGTTGTCTAATGTACTAAGAATCGCGTGAAATTAACACACAAAAAATATGTAAATAAACCGTGTTGTAAACTGCCCGTAGGGATTCAGCAATGGATTGGCTGATTTGAGTCTTTGCGGTTGGCGTACTTAACATAACAACGTTTCATTTGAACATTTAGAACAATTGTAAATAACCTCTTTGTTCGCCCCATTGTCTCAAATGGATTGATTTTACTTTTTGTACGATGCTTGCGCGTTCTTATTCGATTTTCTTTGTACCCGGTATATCGTTTGCCAGTAGAAGATAAATAAATGATATATTGTTAATACATTTAATAGTACTAAACTGGCTGTTTAGCACAAATATTGTCATGACTCTGACTTTTGTGAAAGTAAATATCTTCGGAAGCGGTAGCGAATCGTGTCAAGATAAATTTCTTTTAGTTAAGAAGTGAAAAATAAACACTTTTTATAATTCAAACGTATCATTTATTATTTTCATCATATCACACATTTATGAACATAATACATTTATGTCAATGATAACATTACATGAGAAAAGTAAGAGTTATAAGTTAATAATGATGTTAAAATTCTGCAAGTTTTCTGTTAAAATTCTGTGAGTTTTCTGTTAAATTCTGCAAGTTTTCTGTTAAATTCTGCAAGTTTTCTGTTAAAATCCTGCAAGTTTTTCTGTTATATTTGTATGTTATTTCTTTTTCTTATGAGGTTGTCAATTACAAACCATCAACTTTCAAAGCCTTTGTCTTTCTTTTATTCTCATATTCTTGCGTTATCACCTACCGACCCAACCGTTCTGGTTAGAGTGATTCAAACTCAGAACTCACGGCCTTTTATACTCTCAGAAATTATGTTACCGCAGAATTCTGCTAAGTATTAGAATGTCATAACGTGAACAGCAGAAGACTGACAGAATCGCCAATAACTTTGGATTGTTCAATGGAAAATATAACATTTCGATATGTACTAACAATATAATATATACTACTACATAAATTACCTGCATATTTGCTATTTTAAATGCAAATGTTTTAAAACAATAAAAATTGATGCAGTATAAAAACAGTTTACAGCAGACCGTTTACGTAATAGTGACGTCATTCTCAGCTACAACGCCACCTAGGGTTAAATAACACTAAGTGAACATGTGTACAATAACTTTACAAGAATCTGGAATTAAACTCCAACAATCGCGTAGCTGGTAATCCAGGTAAATTTTCAAGTCTGTTATCATTAGTGTCTCATACATTACTATAGCTTAACTGCAGACAGCATTCGAAACATAGGTTAAATATCAAACAGTAAATAAACATTACCCCACCCACTAAGGTTTACATGTGTTACAATATATCGTTCATAGCATGTTAATATTTCAAAAATCTATTTAAGTTCGTTTGTACAACTTTTAAATAAATAATAATGCATCCGGTGGCAAATAGTTTCCAAACGGTGGGCCTACCCGTCATTCCATTAGTGCATCTTTATAATGCTTTCTGCTTTATAATTCAACCTGTTTTCGCCGGATTGTCAATTTTATTCTGAAAATGTCTATGAGCAAAAAATGGACGCAAAATGAAACAAAAACGAAATCTCATCAGGCACTTTGATGTATTGTCCTTAAATTATCGCCTTTGATTTTGTACATGAATTGGGAGAGGTTGTGCAGTGCACTAGAACCATGCATTGTGCATACATATTTTTAGATTTATTTTTCTTTGCTAACCATTGTACTTATATTTTGTTTGGAGAATATCTAGAACAACTCAAAAAGGTATCAACTTGAGGCGTATGCATGCAGCGAATACATTTTCAAATGGGATGGGCATTGAACAAGAAAAATTACTCGTGTTCCCCTAATTTTAAAGTTATTTTCCTTCGTTAATGTGTGTACTTTTTCCCGAGGAAAAGTAAAAGAGGTATCAACATGAAACTTAGTTGGTAGGTAGATTTTATTAAGAGAATGGGCATTGTACAATATTAAGTCTTGCTCTTCTTTTAAGAGTAACTGACCTTTGCTTATGTTGGTACTTAAATTGTATTCATAACATACATCGTAAGTCTAAAAAAGGTACCACCCTGAACTTAATTAATAGGTAAATATCATGTAGGTAATATGCAGTGCACGAAATTCATGACTATTCATCTAAAATGATTATTTCCCTGCTTTTCCTGCATTTATAGGAAGTCTCTTCGTAACGAAGAGCAATTCTAGGCGGAAGTTGTCTGTATAGACAATCCTGTACCGACTGCAAATGCAAATTGGGGACGAAACTTCACGCATCTGGAGATGTATATTTGGAGATACATGCATATACATCTTAAATGAATAAACACATGAAAAGCTTTAATAGAATGTCTTCGACTTCTGTATTGATAAACAATATCCATCTCTAAAATATTCAAATGCATCACTATCTTGCACATTATAGCAATTTTAATTGATACCTTTCCGCATATACTTTAGACCTAAATTTAGTATTGATGATGTTATAGATGTTTGTACATTAGAAGGCTTTTACGATAAACACAAAGTGAAAAAAACACAAAACACAAACAAGGTCCTGCAAGCACAAGAAAAATAAGAATCATATCACAAAGTGTATTAACTATATAAAATAAAGCACTGTACTGAAATGCACTTCTAACAAAGCACTGGATTCTCAAAAAGGGCTCGAATAGATTTTTTAACACATTCAGCGGCATCATAAACTCTCCCCCGGACCTTACTTCCTCGATCCTTCATATGACCATCAGATTCCTGTAATATATTGATAGTGTTGAAACAATGGCGGTCGAATGTTCTACAGCTGCAAACCAATTAAATTATGTTAAGTTACATTAAAATAAAGTTTGAATGTTTTTTACTCTGAAATATTCTGCAAACTATTGATAAAATTCATATTGGTTATGTTATTGGGCTTCAAGCCGTCGTATTAGCATTTTGCCTTCTCCCACAAGCTAAAACCGCTGTCCTAAGACCAATAAAAAAGTCGATATGAAGTAAACACACATTACAATACTATTCACGATGGTAAGATTTCACATTACTGGAGTAAACATTTATCATACTTAATGTTTGATTTAGTAGTGTGCTGTTTAAACATATAATGTTGTGAGATCAATAAGCACCAGTAAAACAGCTAGTTTGAGTTAAGGCGGAAATTCAATTTTTGCCTTCAAGCCGAATTCAAAACTAATTGTGAGATAATAACTTGCCAAGATCATTATAAATATTTAAAAAGGGAAATTGTTCCTCGAATCTGCATATCATATGGGGATAGGATCGAATTGGCATTCATTGATTCTTCATTTTTCTCTTTGAACAACTACGGCATGCGTAAGTGTTTAATATTTTATGTGTAAAATGACACTGTTAGCAATTATGTTTGAAATAATTCCAAACAGAGAAATCTAAACAAATTGCAATCACTAACGCGCTCTAAATATTACATAAGGTAATTTGCCTTTTCCATATTATAATTCATAGAACAGAATAGTTTATTGTGTTTGAAGCATATACGGCTCATCGTCATGAACATCTATATACCACAACAACATGAATTTAAAGTAGCTGCATAACATAATACTTTCAAAGAATGAAAAATAAATGTGCAAAATGTATGTAACACATTTTTATAGAATATTATCACACCAAAATAATGTACTTATAAATGTATTTTCTCTGAACCGGCAGACGTATACATGTTTCGTAAACATCTTATAGTTGCCATCTATAAAGTTTGATCAAGAACTGACACTTAAGTTTTGAAACTTAGGCAAAACTGACCACACACATTAGGTCATATGATTTAATGAGATTTGATTTTATAAGCAAAATCAATAGTCTTCTATGCAATCGCACGGTTAAGAGATGGAATATATGGTAATTATGCAACCGCACGGTTAAGAGATGGAATATATGGTAATTATCTTCACAGTATGGCCTTCTTCCACAAACGTTTTTAAGTGTTTTCTTCTGTCCACATGTCAAAAGATTCGGCTTATCATATATATCAAGACATTCATTCATATGACACAGGTGCCTCAATATTAAAACTGTCTACAATATAGTAGATAAAATTGTCCATTTAGCGACCAAAATTGATATTGTTATATGCACACTACTTGAACAACAGCAAGCCGTCAATTGTTAACGCAAATATACATACTTGAATAAGTAAACGTGTTTCAGACAGTGGAAAAAATCTCATACTTGCTTAACAAACCATAAGAAACCATAAGAAACAATAGTAACAACAAAATCACAGTATAACATATTTAGATGAACGGCATATTATTGGGTGCAACAGCATCCCTTTGTATTGTAAATATTATGGTTAATGCAAACAACAATTTGCTGGATGATATAGTATAGAAAATAATTATATAATGTCAAAAATTGTGCTTCAGTAGTGAATTGTTAGGTAATGAATAATTTATATTTTTGTACAACTTTAATTATATTTAATTCTTGAAATATCAAAGAAAAAAAATAGCAATATATATTAAAAAATGCATTCGATTGAGAGCAACGATTTTACATACACATACAGTAAACAATTACATCGACAAATATTTATGTTAGTTTTAAAATGTCATATATGCTGTAAATTAACAATTTAGCAAACAAATGAGGATAAGAAAACCTATTGTACTCCAAAGGCAGTATTTAATACACAAATATCAGCTTTACAATTTCACAACAAGTGTGTGTTCCAAGTTAAAAGGTCTTCCACCTTCATGCTATTTAAACAGTCTTTGCTCGGTAGTGTGTTAGATTTCTTCAGTCATTGCTTCACAACATTCAAATGTTATTAGATAGCTTGTGTTTGTGTTTAATATCTCACAATTTTATTTCATAGCATCATTGTGCTTGCTTCATTCCACTCAAATGTTTTGTTACATCGCCATTTCTCGTGCTTGATTTCTCGGGTTTGATTTATCCAATCATTGCTTCGCATCAGTCAAATGTTTTGTTAAATCGCCAATTCTCGTATTTGAATCCTCCCGTTATTGTTTCACAGCATTTACTGTTTTTTTTAATCGCCGTTGCTCGTGTTTGATTTTTCTGTCAAAGCTTAAAAGCATTCAAATGTTTTATTACATCACCATTTTTCGTGTTTGATTTTTCGTGTCCCGGTTTCACAGCATTCACGTTTTTTGTTAGTTTAGTGTTTGATTTCTCACGCCTTTGCTTCACAGATTTCAAATGTTTTGTTTGATCGTCATTTCTCGTGTTTGATTTCTAACTTTCTTGCTTCACGCCATTCAAATGTTTAGTTAGATCACTCATGTTTGATTTCTCGTGTTCTATCTTCAGAACATTCAAATGCTCCGTCATATCGCCATTTCTCGTGTTTGAATTCTCACAACCTTGCCTTACAGCATTCATATGTTTTTTTAAAAAGCCATTTCTCGAATAGAACAAGGAGAAGTTTGAAGCGATGGCAGCTGTGGGAAGTGCAATCACTATCAGTCCATTCACCGCGCAGACACCACCAACGAAGTAGCTCAGCGTTGTCGTCGGATAGAAGTCACCGTAACCCACTGTCGTCATGGTGACGAGGGCCCACCACATGGCGTACAGTGGGTTTTTGAACTTGTCGGTCACTAATTCAGTGGAGAGCATGATTGTTCCATAGACGATCACGAGGATGGAGAAACTGAACAGCAGCAGTACAAGCTCCGAGAAACTGTGGCTGATCGACAACAGTAGGAGATCGAAGTCTTTGTACAATTTTCGCAAACGAAATATGAATATAAGTCTGAAAACACTGATACTTTTCACGATGAGGCAAAAGTTCAACAGTTGGTTATTTTCAAATATCAGTGATTTATTCATTTCTAGTCCCGAAGCAGTAATCATACAGATGCAGAGAAGTATTTTTGCAACGTTGAACTTGCTTCTCAAGTGCTGACTTTTACTGGGACAGGCACAAAAATGCACAATCAGCTCCACAATGAAAACAGCCATGCAGAATACGTCGACTGCGAGAAGGGCTGGGTGGGGGTCGGTTAGACCCAGTAAGAGAAGTATCGGGGAATATTCATGCTCCAAATATGTTTTTATTTCAATAGGCATGTTGAAGTATGTGTAATTCGGAACAGCGTTGGTATTTGGCTCAATGTAGAGGTCAACTCTAACACCAACCTGCGTCCAAATGGTGAGCACTATGACACTGACCACCACAACAGCCAAATAGATAAAACACCAAACCTAAAATAATAAAACAACATTTTGTTTGCTAATTTCTTATTTATATTTTAGACAGAGCTTAATTTTGTCAATATTGCCAGTAAATCATTAAAACGTAATATGTTAAACGAAATTTATTGTACACTTTGAACAAAATATATCTATCAAATTTAAACAAACAAAAACTCGCACTGCAAAGAACAGAAGAAACGAATGTTTTCAAACACAATAAACGCTATTACCCGATGTTTACGTAATTAAATCATATCATCCCGTTTAATTTTTATGGTAAATATTTGGTATGAACACAATACAACAAACTGTAAGATGCAATACTCCATTAAATATTGACTGAATGTGTGATAAACAAATCCCTAAAACAATTATACCACACAATTATCAAGGCTTTTCGTCCCATTATCAACACAACAAATGAAAATATAGATTCACGAGTAATGTCTTCGAATTCGCTGGCTATTTTAAATTTCTCCAATCTATAACACTATATATAAATTTATCATCGCAGAAATATTTCGCTCTGCACAACAAGTATATGTAAAATGTTTAAAAGTATTTTTCGGAAGTCTTTTAAGACAACGTAACAATTCCTGTAGTGCGATGTATAGAGGATACTTGCAAGGCAGGGTTTTTTTTTGGCCCGATTTTATAGCCGAAATTCGGCTATGTTCCCAATCCCAAAAAGTATACTTTTTTCCCAAAATGTGGCAAAAAATTCCCCCCCCCCAAAAAAAAATTATTTTTTTTGTAGAAAGAAGTGTATTTTATCTCAATTTTAATTCAATTACATCTAACAAAGTATTATATGATTTTTTTTCTTTTAATTTGAATGATTATAAAGAGTTAAATCAAATTTAGTATTTCCCTAATCAGTTGACTTTTCGTGTGGAAAAAAAGGCTAATGAATTTATTTTCCCAATTTCATGAAAATGCCGATAAAATTCCCAATTCCAAAGCCATGGGCTATCTTCCCAATAAGTGGAAAAAAAACCTGCAAGGCATTTTATAAAGGCTTCCTTATACCCCCTTCCCCTACTACTTTGTTGTTATTTTGTGATAATTATGTCGTAGGTTGAATAAGTCAATGTAAACTACTGAAGTTTTTGCTCACCTTTGCAGCAGTGGATGAATTTGATTCTTCTAGCAGTAACCATAGCGATGATGGTGCCGATGAAGCTTTCCTAGTCGTGCCAACATTTCCATTGACATTCTTCTTATTTTCTTTTGCCATTTTAGTATAAACATCATTTGAATTTACGTAATTATTTGTGGCAGTGTCCCATGCTTTGAAACTATTGTTGGCAGATGGTTCCGTAACCGTAGAAATCTTAGCAAGAGATGTTTCGTGACTCCGTTCGATCAATATTTGTAACGTATCTATGTCTTCCTGTCCGTCATAAAAGTGTTTTAAACAACACAGTGACAACAGCTTGATTGGAATATCCCAGAAATCGAGCTCTCTTCTGAACTGGTTGGGGCAGACGTCTTTCGGCGCATGCAACTCCCCGTTAATATAGGCATTCAGTATGTATCTGAAGGAGACAGCATCCCTGTCAAAAATATAAATACCCGATTTCCTGTCGTATTCCTCGCATGAGTCTTTTATGTTCGCCAAACGACTGGTTGGGATTTTCTGCAATGTACTTTTCTTTGTCCTGAACATCGTTCCACTGATGTCAAGTCTGACCATGTCCTCCATTGTTTGTTACTGGTAGTCTCCTGCATGCAAAATATGGGTTTACACTTTCAATTTCCCGATATTTCTCAACCTTTTAAATGCTTCTCTAAACAGCTTTGCGTGACGATACACTGCGATTGGCTTTTCTGGTTCCCGATCTTTACATTAAAATACAGTAGTAAAGGTCTGGCATAAACCAAATCGTTACTGTAACACCGGTTTTATTATGTTTCGCGGCATTACGTTAGTTTATACAAGTATAATTTAAACGAATTCGCAAATACATGTCCTTTTGGGCAGAATATTGATTAACAAAGCTTAACTTTCTGAGTTTATTTATTTGGTTCAAATATTTCTACAATGCATAATTTTGTTGCAAATGGCCTTGTAGAACTTGTTTATAATTTGGCATTACTGATAATTTTCAAAGGAAATTCACACTCCTGCCTTTAAGGCATATGAGAAAATATATATTCGTTCATTAATTATCTTCATTCGTAATCGAAAAAATAAGAAAACGTGTAAACACTAAATAAATATATAAAAAAAAACACTGTATTACCGACATAGCGTTTCAACTACCATACAATCCAAAAGCCTGCGTAGTAAAGTTATCAAATATGTTTCTAGTTCAGCTCGTTTACCAGTATTTAAAACAATGCTTAAACAATTTACTTAGAACTGCATTTTTGTTATCAAAGATATTGCTAAATGACTGTAAAATTATTTCAAGACACATCACCACAAACGTTATGCGAATGGTTCAGGTCTCTAACCATGCGATCCTCGTATTTATAGTCCAGCGGTCTTCCAAAAGAACTTAGGGGCCCTACCTTGATAGCGTCAATGAGGCATTTCTGTGTCAGGTATATCGGCTTGACTGAAAGAAGCAAAGAACTAGCACACGATTTTAGTTTCGCTATAAATTTATGAGTTATAAAACATACAAACATACTATATTGGAATTTGTAAACTAATACGGGAGATAAAATTCAATGTTTGTCTTCAAGCCGAATTAAACAAATTGTGCAATAAAACCTTGCAAAGAGCAGTATTAATATAATAATAAGGGAAATGTTCATTGAATGTGCATATCAGAGGGGAATAAGATCAAATTTACTCTCATTAATTTTTCTTTTTTTTTTTCTTTGATCAACTATGCCATGCGTAAGTATTGAATTTTGTATATGTTTTATGTCCCCCACCACTATAGTGAGGACATATTGTTTTTGCCCTGTCTGTTGGTCTGTTGGTTTGTTGGCGCCAACTTTAACATTTTGCAATAACTTTTGCTATATTGAAGATAGCAACTTCATATTTGGCATGCATGTGTATCTAATGGATCTGCACATTTTTAGTGGTAAAAGGTCAAGGTCATTCTTCAAGGTCAAAGGTAGAAAACAATAAATCAAAGCGGCGCAGAAGGCGACATAGTGTTTCTGAGAAACACATTTCTTGTTTTTATATGACAGTGTTCACAGATATGTTTGAAATAATGCCAAACCGGCAAATCTAAACCAAATGCTATCACAAACGAGCTCCTGTATTGAATAACAGAAAAAAATAACTAATGATTAATAATAAATTCATACTACTGTATGCCACAAAAGCCTCGTGCACTTGTGTCAATAAGCTTTATTACATCAGCTCCAAGTTTGCATCGAGAGTTATCCTATAGATTCGACATTGATGTTTTGCACTCTGTCAGTTGACACAAACTTCTTAAACAGTCACCCTATATCATTTAACGTAACCAGTGCAATGTGCATGCATTGTTCGTTTAGAAATGAAGTTGTTTGTGTGCGTGTGTTTGTTTTAAATTGATATTATCCTTTAATAAGTATTACACAAGTTAATCAAACTCATACCTCTCTCCTCTGGTGAGGAAAGTATTCTGTCTTCAAATACAATGGCATGTAAGAGGAAAACTAGCAATTTCAAAGGAACCTTTTCACAGATTTAGACATGTATTGAAGTTTGTTAATAAATACTTTAAATTGATAAGTAAACGTTGGAACAAAACACCTCAATAACAAAAACAATAATAAAATTTAAAAAAAGAAAGGAAGTCTTCCTTAACTGGGATCGATCCACTGACCCTTGGAGTAAAAGTCAAGTGCTTAAACCAATGGGCCATCAGTGCTCTCATATAGTCAGTGGTTTATTTTATTTAAGCAATCCTTGTAAGCAAACATAAGAACTCTCCAAATTATTTTTTTCATTAAATGCTTTATTGATAAATGCAAACATTGAATCTAAAAAGCTGCAATAAAAAAACAAGAAAAAAAAATAAAAATATAAAAGTAACTCTTAAATGGGCTCGAACCATTGACCAGTAAACGTCTACCGTTTAGACCTTTCGGCCATCCATGCTCATACAATGAGTGATGTATTTCATACTTATTTTAAGCAATCCTCGTAGTGTCACAAAATATAACGAAAACAGTCGATTTAATTTTTAAATTAACTCAATGTCAATACTGGCAACTTTAATTTTTAACAAGTTTGTAAGTATGTTGTGGGAATTCACGGATCTACATTAAATTATTACTTAAAGAATGTAATCTTGAAACAGACGAGCTAAACACACATTTTTTATTTTCCTCTACGAGGCATTTGAACCGAGGGGGCCGCCATCTTGTTTTCAAAAGTAGTTCCAAATCCAATATGACGGTCGCCTTCGTACATCAGAGAGACGGAGTGGTGTAGCCCACTGTCCGATTGTTGGATACCATGACGTTCAACCTCCGCGCAGAGATTCAACTGGAACCAGCATAACTCGATCAAATCCATGCCATTATAACCAACCACGTGATGATAGCCGAGCCACGTCGTAAAATAATTGCGACGCTGTTATTTGTTTCTTTTTTTATTAGGTTATTTTTTACTATGAATCTTAACTTAAACATTATTTTCAAAAAATAAAAGTAACCACTTTATGTAATATAATACTATAAAAAATCCTTACAGATTTGGTGGCCACGGGTTCAATCCCAACTGTGTGGGCGTTTTTTAATTCTACCACAAAGACACGAAGACAAAGTACTGGCTATACCCAGGTCTCAAGACTCATTGCAAGTGCATTGATGTTCCCCTGGACTTAATGGAAAAGAAGAAGAAATAAAAAGAAGAAGAAGAAGAAGAAGAAGAAGAAGAAGGTTCGGATTTGGTATAAAACCTAAAAAAATAAGACATTGGTCTTTAAAAATGTTCGTACGGAATCCATGACCGAGTTATTCGATTTATTTTCAGCTAAACCAATTATAAAAAGATAAAACGATATTCAAGACTAAAATTGTGTGCAAAATTACTGTTACATGGCCTACTTCAGCTACCCTTTAACAAATGCATACTGGTTTGAAATATTATTATTTCATGTAATCTGTTTTTTCAATGAAATGGTTTGATAAATAAAGAATTTTCGATTTTTTTGAATTTTTTTATTATTTGCAACCTGGGTTATTGTGAAAGATAAACAACACTGGACGTATACGGAATATTAAATGTATTCAGTATTGTCACTAAGTAGTAGAACTTATTGTTACAGGTGCCAAAAGACACTTGTTTAATAAAATAATCAAGCAATATATGACATTGTCTATGACTAAACAAATGACAATAATTTCTATTGATCAGCGTGGTATATTTTACAGTACCAGATGCCATCTGAATGATAGTGTCTGATATACAGAATACCTACCACGGTCTGATAAAGACGAAGATACATTCTTAAAGAAAGCAGAAGGGCAATAATAAAATATTAAGATAACATAGTGGGATAAAAGTTACAACAACTTAAAATGTAATTAACATTTTTGATGTAACGAGTTACACAGTTCCTGCTGCGTATAATTATCGAAAGAAATCTAGGTAAAAATTAATATAATTATACACGTGCTGAACTAGACAAAATATAATGGACATTATATTTATCCCCAAAACAAAAATACGTATTGTCTAATCGTTCTCTTTGTCCTAACATTAATCCAATACACCTATGCAACTCGCGGAACAAAACAATTAACATCATAGCGAAATGAATTAATATTATGGATTGACCGTGTACCATTCCTTTTGCTAACTGTCCATTTGCTCTTTGCCACACGCCAGTTGATTATAGGAAATACCATTTGCTGATTGCAAATTGATATTTGCTGACTTTCAATTGCTAGTTGATTAACTCCAGTTGCTATTTGTCACATGCCAGTTTCTCGATGTTTTCGATTTCTTTTAGCAATACGCAAATATTATGCAGCAATATGCAATCATCATATCTCGTGTAACAAAAAACGTTCACGTAACAAAAAAAAAAGAATTGACATATAGTAATTAGTGATTAACAGCTTGCATTTAACAATTAACATTAGGCAATAAGCACGGGCAACGCCCACCGGTCGACCATCAATTTGACATATACCGTAATAACTCTATGTTTTCGGACACTTAAAAATAATTTTAAAAAATCGTGTCCGAAAACTTAGATTCGAAAAATATTCACAAAATACAGTTGTCCGAAAACTTAGAGTCGAAAATTGAAGTGTCCAAAAATAGCGTCAATTATATCATCGACTACCATTAATAGCACGCGCTTGTAAAATACCATGCCGTACAGTATAAATTACAGTTATATATGTTTGCACTTCAGTTTAAATGATTGTAAATGCTTAATTTATTTGACAGAAAGTTACTACAAGTTTGTACTTTGACCAACGAGTTCAAATATTAGCATGTGATGTACAAATACTCTCTAGTTTGAACCTGTAATTTACGCAATAAAAAAGCAAACAATCGTTGTTTGTTCATTTCCGATAGTTGTTGTCTAACACCTTCCATTGTTCGTAAAAATTGCAATAGGGTGCATCACGCTTTGGAGCGTTAAGTATTTGTCACAGTTATTTTACTGAGAAGAGGTAGTACCATTGCGGTAGATAATTGAACTGTTAATTGGCACTACCCGTGGTAATTGTCATAACTCTTATGCTATCGGGCGAAAGCATTGTTTAATACATGTTTACAAGGTTATTTACCCAATAACGCAAATGTGATGGTCCATTACCCTCAGGCATGCACCTGTCATGTTTTATGATGTTAATCTGGTTGTAAAACTCCAGTGATCGAAGTGTCATTAGATATCGAAAACAGGACCGAAATTTGGTAAAATAGCGCTGTAAAATATGTTATCCAGAGAGGCGACCCCCCCCCCCCCGGAGAACTGCCCCCTTATTTTAAAGGGGGCGGAGAGGTGCCCTCCCATCAAATCTTTATGGGCGGAGAACTGCCCTCCCATTAAATCTTTAGGGGCGGAGAACTGCCCCCCCCCTGTCAGAATTAAGCAGGCGGAGATCTGCCCCCTCATAATAATTCATTGGGCAGAGAAGTGCCCTCCCGTGTCAACTTCTATTAACATGAAATGTCGGGCATCATCATCACACCTTTTTACCGCAAACAGTTACTCAAACATAAATGGTCCGATGAGAGTAAAATGCAAATGGTGAGCAATAATTTACTTATGGCGAGTACGTAATGAAAACAATACCCGTACACATTTTATCCGGTAACAATGTTATTTCAGCACAAGTATATTTCCATTTATCGTCCGCATCACTGTACATGAATGTCATTTAAAATTCGTGTTTTAATAAGAGCGCGAAACATAGTCGGGTCCACGCAGGAAACGCGTGCGTGTCAATACAGAATACGTGACTAAATATAGGCGTGCAACTGAGTACATATACCGTAGATTTGTCGTTGACGTGACTGTGCGCGGTTGATGGAATGACACGTGATGGCTAAAAAGAAAACATCAAATAGAAATAAATGTGCATGCTTATATACTTTTGCAACTCAATGCGTCACTAGACTTGAATGGATTAAATTTCAATTAATGACGTACTGCACTAAATGCACTATTCTTTAATTTTATAATAGCTAAAGGGGTCGTTTTGGATTCATTAAGTTATGAACTGTTCGTATACTAATACAGTTTATTTTTTATTATTAATAATTAACTTACTGGATTGTCGGAAGTGACAGTTCCCTTGCAGTTCTCACTTCGTCGCTGAGAACATTCCCATCGAATCGTCGACTTGGTCTCCTTCCTCTTTGTGTACGAGAAACCTTCATGGCATAACTTAGCAGCGCCTCTCTGACTTCAAATGAACACCGTAATTGATGAAATGGTTATAGTGTTTTTTTTGAATTTTTGTATCGAGTGCACCGGGATTGTCTCCCATATGGCCATCGCCCCCAGAAAGACGTGTTAGTTGGTTACGGGGGGATAGTGCAAGATACAGGAGACACCCCGTTCCAGAGGTGACTCTGGGTCTTTTAGTGCCCGGTGTATAGCACCTAGTACACTGCACCTCGGTTTAACGTCTCATGCGAAAGACGAGTTAGTAAGTTATGTGCAGCGGGGGATCGAACCAGCGATCTCTGGATTGTGAAGCCAGTGTGTTACCACTAGACCACTGATCCGCTACTATAGTGATTTGTCAGTGTGTGTTGCATTTTATACATTTGACGGAAAACAGTTTGCATTTTGAGCAAAGCGTGTCGTGCATTTTCAAAAACAAAATCGGTTTCAGTTTGGTTTAATTTGCAGCTAATTAGGCAGGCTGCGAACGTGTTACAGTTAACGATAAACACCGCGATCTTTTAATCTTTTAATTGGTAGACCGGGCGGACTTTAATTGTTGAGCACTTGTTACCTTGGAAGAAAGCCGCATACGGGTTTATAATATTGAACCGTCGAGATCCGTTATTGGTGAAAATAAACAAATAAATTATTGTTTTCAGCTTGCTTAAGGATGTAATAAATTGCATACTTATTGTTTATTTTACTGACGGAGAAAATATCAAATAATTCAGCCGCGATTACTTTTTAATAGCAAAAAGGGGGAAACCACGTTATTATCAATATGGCGACGTCGATGCCGATGCAGGTATCATCTGCTGTTTTATACCTTTTATTAATTGCATAAATTTCGCTTTCTTTCTAACCATATCAGCAAGAAAGTTATTGGCGTTTTTTTGTAATTGTAATACTCGATCTATATATATCGACTTTACACGCCGCGCAATTTCTTTATTTAGGGAGCACTTCTCTGGGTCTTCAATTCTGACAGGAGGGCACTTCTCCGCCCCTATTTTTCAGCAGGAGGGCAGTTTTCGGCCCACTAAAAAACAGCGAGGGGGCAGTTCTCCGCCTATTAAAAAACAGTGAGGGGGCAGTTCTCCGCCTATTAAAAAACAGCGAGGGGGCAGTTCTCCGCCTATTAAAAAACAGTGAGGGGGCAGTTCTCCACCCAGCGAAAAATCTTTGAGGGGCAGTTTTCCGGGGGGGGGGGGGGCACCTATCATAGAGCCGTAAAATATACTGTCCGAAAACTTAGAGACAATACTTATGAACTAAAACTCGTAAGTCCGAAAATTAAGAGTCACGAAAACTAATTATTTTTGCTAAAAAATGGGGTGTCCGAAAACTTAGAGTGTCCAAAAACATAGAGTAATAACGGTACATGTTATTCAGATGGTTCAAATGTGACAATGTCGTAATATTGTCCATTTATTAAAAATACATTTCAGTATGCATTATACATTTACCGGTATGTTCTATGTGTTATTTTGTTATAGTACTTTAGAACTATAATTTTTCACGGTTCGTATTTTAACGGAGCATCAATGCATATATCTTAAAATTGAATATTTTCTATTAAAGGGACTGTCAACCACGACGACGTAGAAAAGAAAAGTTGTAAAATACCGTATTCATTTACAATTATTAGTTTGTATTGATTAAAATAATACGACTGGTATATTACATTACTTGAAAAAAGTTGTAAAGTTTTCATATTTTCAGTATATTTGGTAATAAATTTTACTGGGTATGTCTACCAGGTAACTACCAGTTAACTATAAATAACCCCCGTAAATTGATCATCATCGTCACGTGGTAAACCCAGGAATGCAAATTGTGTATGCGTAGTGAATTGTATATATCTAATTTAGAAAATGATCAATCTACAAGCGTTGTTTATAGTGTGTATATCGTTATGTCACCTATTTTCGTGATGTACTTTCGATTTCAGATCGCGAAATTTTATTACCAAATACACATGTATACTAAAAATATGAACTTTTTTAAGGTAATGTAATATACCAGTCGTGATTTTGTAATCAATATAAACTAATAATTGTAAAAATACGGTATTTTACAATTTTTCTTTTTTCGTCATTCGTGGTTGACAGTCCCTTTAACCCATTTATGCCTAGCGTCTAAAAAAAAGCCTTGGCAAACAGCGTAGACCCAGATGAGGCACCGCATGATGCGGCGTCTCATCAGGGTCTGCGCTGTTTGCTTAAATGAATTTCTGTAAGAAATATTCTAAATATAGAAATAAATATACTAGACATCCCTAATTTTGGAAGTAAATTAATCCAATTTAGAAGAATGGTAGACGCCACGCGGCATAAATGGATTAAATAGACTCTGTTTAGCATAAACACGGAAGCGATCGTTTTCTCATATTTCTCAACTTGTCACCGACACTGGCACCACACGCCAGCGCTGTTCCGGCGTCTGGTTACATTTGGTAGCCACTACGGACTTTTTATCCATCGTAAGACATGTATTCGACTGCACATGTAAAACACTGCCGGGTGCTTCATCGAATACCCAGGTTTTGTGGCTCGGATCCTCGAAATGGTCGCAATGTTTCATAATCACTCTGCCGCCTGGTAAGACATAGAGACAATGACCCAAGTGACGCAATTCAGATTTTCCGGTCCATTCGAATAGCTGGTTATAACCGCGTCCATGACAGTTAGAATGGCCAACTTTTTCCTCCAAAGGGTAGCTTGCTTCCAGACACATGGAATTCCCATTATTCTTCAGAGAGCCGATCCATCGTGACTGTGCGGGATCATGGATACTTGCAAAGCTTTTGACCTTGTCAACGAAGTACTGGAAGGAGTGACACGCGTTCGCTTCCCTGAGAGCGCGCCTCTCACTGACGTCACCGACGTCGACTTCACTTGGCTTCTCTCCGCTGTAGTCTATGACTACCTGACGGTACGGTTGGTCCAGCCACGTGTACGCCACGCGGAACAGGTTCACCATGCCAACCTTTCCAACAGACCACATGACCTGAAAATTCAATGTTGGCATATGTTAGTACATGGACGTACCACCGATGTACTGGCTGACTGTCGATTCGTAAGATATAAGTTTCAAAAGTAATGACTATGGAGGATATACCGGTATTTGCCATCGTTTTATACTGTCAATAATTCTAGAAGATAAAGTAAACCCTTAATAATAAAATTCAAGATGGAACATAATCAGAAACCGCAGCAGGGCTATAAATGCCTTCCCGAAAGTTCAATAAATCCACATGTATTAGTAGTAATAGGGTGTTAATACGAGAGATGAATTCAAATAGTCACTAATGCTGCGTACCCGCCTGTATATGTGCGCCAATATTGAGCAGGGTACCATCTCTACCTCCCCGCCGCACATCCACACCTTCACGGAGAGCTCGATCTGCTCGCTACCCCAGATGTGCATGCCGGGATCGAACCCGCCCAACTGCTGGAACCAGTCTTTACGCATGGCAATTATCATCCCCATCACTGTCCCTATCCACATCGGCTCCGTATTGTTCTTGCGTGACTCCGAGTACTCTTTTGTGAATCTTGCAATCTGCTGACCAAGGTTCCAAGTGAAGAACGGGAAATCGAAGGCCACGCCAAACTTCTCTGTGTTTGGGCTCACTCCAAAGTCATCGTTATTGATGGAGCCGATATTCGAGCACACGAGGGCCTTGGGTTTCTGAACCAGCCGGTAAACTACTGGCTCCAACCAGCCGGGGGAGCACTCCATATGACTGTCCATAGTGATAAAATAATCTGCGCTGGATGCGTCTATCCCCGCCTGTCGCGCCATCATCAAGCCGACATTTACCGCCTTCCTGATGAGCCTCACTTTAGGCAGGCTGGCCACGTGCACGTCTAGCTGACTTCCAAGATCCGGTTCATTGGAGCCATCATCGACCAAGATGATCTCCCTGAGAAGGCGCGCCGGGGAGTGTAGCAGAACACTGTACACGGTACGCAGCAGAACGCTCGGGCGCTCGTTCCGGAACGGTATCACGACACTCACGGGCGGGAGGTCGTCTGGGTAACGCAGGACCAGGCAGACTTCCGGTCTGGAATCTGGAAGGATGCGCTGCAGAGGAATAAAGTCACTGACGACAGCGTTGTAGTCGTGCTTGTCTTTTGCCTCGGACACTTTGAGGCTGGTTGCCTCGTCGGAAAACTTCTTGAACTTAAGCGGCGAACCGTTTGCACCTGAAAATGTAGCAGAGTATCAAATATGGTGCAGAGCCTATTTCCGCCACGGTATTAACCCATTTATGCCTAGTGGACTCTCCCATCGTTCTATTTTGGATCAATTTATTTCCAAAATTAGGGATGTCTAGTATATTTATTTTTATATTTAGAATATTTCTTACAGAAATTCCTTTAAGCAAACAGCGCAGACCCTGATGAGACGCATTTTTTTTCTAAACGCTAGGCATAACTGGGTTAAATTATCCACCAATTCTGAATTGTTAAAAACAGCGATGAAGTTTCTGTCGGACTTGATCAGAAAAGATTGTTTTTATTTACGACACCGACATTTTTTCGTTTTGATCCGGTGATTATTCACTCTTTTAGCCGTGTTTTATACGACCCGACTCATGTAACGGGGAAGTGGAGAGAAGGGGGATCTATGTACATGTATTCTATTTCGCATCCGTCATTTCGAGGTCTCGCAAAGTGACTATCCTTAATCAAATCATCGCGTTATGTCAATACACATTTATTGTCATTAACTACTGTTCATAGCTTTAATGGTCTCAAGAGATCACGTTTAATTTTACAAATAAATCAGGACGTTCAAAAAGCGTATTTCATCTGTTCCCACAGGCGGTGCATCGGTTTCAGACCTCTTCGAATGACCTATTTAAGAAACATAAAGGTATTCAAAGACATTTCGATATTGAAAATAAACATTTACTGCTGCTTATCTTTTAGGTTTTAATGACCGCAAAAGACAACTTCAAGTAGAAGAAAAGCTTATTACGGTCCTGATTTAAGATTTTACTAAACCACGCCCCACAAAAAATCTAAAAAATTAACTTCGTAAAAACAAATGTATTTTTTTAAACTTAACAGAATTGCCGTTGCAAAGCATCTAACATGAATGGTTCTTTTTCTTAGCAGTTTGGAATCTGTAAGACGGATGGCAGGTTAAGACACATTCAAGTGTACCAAATTTATACTTATACTATTTCTGAGTTGTTTTTCTTGGCATACGGTAATAGCCGAAGTAATGCCAAAATATGCGAGAAAATTCATATTGAAATTGACTTTATCTATGTGGTGATTTGGCCGCTTGGTTAACTTCTATAACACCGTCCAAATATGGCGGATTAAGGCACTGCACCAGAAGTAAAAATAAATGTCAATATATTTTATATGTGTGTGTACATAACTTATTTTAACAAATGAATGCCCATGTTTTACAACAGAATAGCATAAAAATGTTGAGAATGGAAATAAGTCTCAAATCACAAAATAAAACTTGGACTTACAAAAACTAAATGCACATAATATTTGCATTTTATTGCATTAAAAAGTTACCTGGGCCGTGTTGAACATACTTAAAATCGTCATTGCTTGTCTCTGTCTTATCACGTAAAGCTTTTCCTTTGGTAGCTCCGGCGTTTCGTTCTGGTACCTCTGGGTCGACGATACAATAGATGTGCAGAAGCATATAAACGATCACAAAAAAGTAAACGCACGACAGGATAAACAAAATAATCCTCACCATTTTGATTTAAAGAAACTCTTAAATAAATTGTTTAGATCCTGTTAATATTGTAACTGATGTTTCCTTGAGTTTAATCCAGAGAAGTAATCCGGCTCACAATTTAAGAGTGCTAAAATAATTACAGGTACAGTATCATGGGGCATTCAACATGCAACTGATTTTAATACAATATGAAAAATACGTTTGCTTATGGATAAATAGCTTCATATGGAACATGTTGAACAGGTAATTAGTAAGTTTACAATGAGCAGATGTTGAAAATGTTATTATTAAGTTTACAATGTGTAGATGTTGAACATGTTATTAGTAAGTTTACAATGTGTAGATGTTGAACTGGTTATTAGTAAGTTTACAATGTGTAGATGTTGAACTGGCTATTAGTAAGTTTACAATGTGAAGATGTTGAACAGGTTATTAGCAAGTTTACAATGTGTCTAAAGATGTTGAACATGTTATTAGTAAGTTTACAATGTGTAAATGTTGAACATGTTATTAGTAAGTTTACAATGTGTAGATGTTGAACATGTTATTAGTAAGTTTACAGTGTGAAGTTTCATAACAGAACTGTACAAGCATCTATATTCGTCGGCATGACATTTCGTAGATTTTCGTGGACATGCACATTTGAGGATTACGGAATTTCGGGAAAAAATGAGCAATTTACGTCGGTCATTTTCCGATGTGTTTCTATGTGTTCCGATGTGTACCGATGTGTTCCGATGTGTTCCGATGTGTTCCGATGTGTTTATATGTGTTTCTATGTGCTCCAATGTGTTCCGATGTGTTTCTATGTGTTCCGATGTTTATTATGTGTTCCGATGTGTTTCTTTGTGTTCCGATGTGTTTCTATGTGTTCCAATGTGTTTGTGTTAATTTCGTGGATCGTTCAAACCATAAAATCAACGACAATTAATGTCCCACGAATGATAAATGATTATACAGTATATGACCATAAAAATATGCACATACTGAGGTACATGGGCAATTGAAACAAACCCATGAAATAGTTCATATAACCAAATGCAAATAAAACACTCCATGTTCATAATTTTAAATACCGGTATGACGCTCATTATCCCTTTAACATGTCGTTACACTGTTGCAGAAGATCGTAGGCAAGCAATGTGTTACGCGTATATCTATTGCAGTCATACATAGCTAATACAAAGAGTCAAGAAAGATGAATACTCAGAGCCGCTGGGGTGACAGATGCAGTTTCAATGGACTTTCTTCGTGTATGCATAGTGATTGCCATACCTGCCATTACTTGTGGGAAAACTGAACTAAATGCATGAGCGTAAAGTTTCATCCTAAATTAGCGTCTGCAGCTCGCACAAGCTAATCAGGGAAGACACTGTCCGCCTAAAATGAATTTTCGCTAAGAAGAGGCTTCCATTATACGAAAAATACAAAACAATACAATACAATACAATACAAAATACAAGACAAACGGAAAGTGTCGTCTCTGAATGTTCGGACTCCGAAGGCTCGTATGTGTACATGAAAATGATAAATATCCAAGGCACGTGTGTACTAAAATAACATCCAGCAATTAATCTGAACACATTATAATATGATTCTAGAACCTATTTGTATTGATAATATATCAGTTAGACCAATGATAGAATACATACTAAATTGTGAATTGGTCAGACTAATTTATTTTCAAATGAACAGAAGTATTAAATACACCACCATTTTGCAGTTTTATATACATGTATTGTCTTTTATAAAGAAACATGTTTAATGCTTTAATATAAAATTATCTTCCTATTTACTTATGGTCTTTAAAAAAAAAATTGATATTTTGTATTGTTACTTGTACACAACATTTTGTATACATAAAAAACAAAGAAAGTAAAAGCACGTAAGTTAAAATGTGTTTTTCTTCAGTTGTTTGTAGTGTGAGCGTTAGCTCACACTAATGTTACACAGCAAGTTTTGCTAATCAATATTCGCTTAACTGCTTAACTACGCTATGAAAAGACAACCACTGCCTGTTGCAGTAAAATTATGCAGACGACAAATGCTAGGAGCGTCTGCTAGGAAAGATAACCACCGCATCTGCCTGTTTATTGTTCACCACTGGTATACTGCAGTGGGCTTATATGACTAATAGTGTTTAACAGCTTGTAAGACGACATTGGCCAGTCTAGTGTTTATCATTGAAATCTGTACATATTGGCTGCTTTCAGGGAAAACGGGGCTTAATGCATGTCAAATAAGATTAGCCTGTGCATATTGATTAGCCTGTGTAATGCGCACAAGCTAATCAAGGACGACATTTCTGATTGTATAATGTTTTTCGTTTAAAGAGAGTCTCTGGTACTGGGATGACAATTAATGCATATGCATTTAGCCCTGTTTTCCAAAAATGAAGCTTAAATTATATTTTTTTATTAAATATTTAAAAAACACACATCTGGACCTGTGCTTTAAGACACAATCTTTACAAATTTGAATGGGTTGCGTTCATTCAAAACTTGCGATATAAAAAGCCATAACATTATGTTTAAAACTGAGTTGCGTCTTAACTTATACAACCGCGAACACATACAGTGCCTTCAGCGCTTTGATTAATACTTGAAAATGATATGTTAAAAGTGTTGTATCGATTTAAGGTGCGTAGCTGTGTAAGAAGCACTTGAACACCATCAAAGACGGTGTTGTTATGCAGCAAGTTAATTATTACAAACGCAGTGACAGGCAGGGAATCATTCATTGGTGTGTGCGGAAATCTGTTTCTCACAACAAACTATATTAACAACCCATTTTACATTTATTTTTGCTTAATGAAAACAAAGTGTATGTATTAAAATCACTGCATAGTTATGCTTTTGTATTACTGATATTGATTTGATGCGTATGAAATCTGATTAAGCATGTTAAATCAGCAGTAGTTTCATAACAAAAACAATGGAAACACAATGATTTGTGTTTGTAGTCTATTAAGGTTTCTTTAGTTTCCATTATCATTATAGGTTTCTTTTATATCTAAATAAACACTACATTTAAAATAAATTACATTAAAATAAGCATACACATATTACATTTTAAGTACAATAGTAATTCGGTATCAACTTTATAGAGAAGTACAGCAGTATTCACAAAGTTAAATTTAATCTGTCAATTTATGAATGTGCAAGTCTTGCTATACAAACATACAAGCGCCAACCAAAATGTCCTGACTTTTGGGTTTACTATACCAGCAAACATATTAAATGGTATTAATACATTATGAACTCAATTTAAAATGAAATCTGAATATTTGAAAATACTCTGGAAAAAAAAATGTTATCAACAGAATTCTTACATAATACAAGCACATCCTGACGAGAATGCAGGAGAGAAAAGACGCTACCTGTTGAGAACCTATGAACATTTCCCAGACATATCAGATTTCATCCCGCTTTACTAGCCAGATTAAGAAATCTCTTGTGAATTCCGTGGATTATTTAAATCCATTTTATGGCTCAAAAATTTGCCCGTTGCATTGCAGCCAACAGTATATATTTTTCCTCCAGATTAAAAATAATACTAAAACGTGTTCGATATAGCCAATCCGATTAAGTTTTCACTAGTCTGATATATAGCAAATTCTGTCAAATTGTGTCTTGTCTGATTAAGCCTATCCTTTCAAGTTTGCACATGTCTGATTATACGCTGGACGAAAAGGACCATGGATTTCGCAACCACCGTGTAGCTTGGCCTGACACACGTTTTGCTATTTCTCTCGAATATTTCACAGCCTTTTAAAGTAAAGTGTGAGGTCGAGGCTCTTATAAAAGTACGACACAATGGTCATGCTTCTAAGGCCCAAACGTGTGTGCGACAGTTGAGTTCGGCTTTTATATGACGCTGCATGCCAAGCAAGTCCTCTCCAATTTATCATTCATTTTTTTCTCCGAAACAAAACAAAAATCTAGCAGATATAATTGAAAGGCATCCTTTCAAAACGTAAATGTATCTTCCTTTAGCAAAATGAATCAGAATAGTTAGTGGACAGTTTGACCCATGAGTAGTTTGTAATTTCTGATAGCAGAGGGAATATGCTTAATATTTTGTAAATTAGGCTAGAATGGAAGGTTTCAATTGAAATGATATTTTGGTAATATTTGCCATCACTTACATATCAACTGTATTAAGTCTGGGTTAATGTATTGACAAAACAGTACATCAAATGAGGCATTAACCTTGTTAAGGCCTCGGTCATCATCATATCTCAAGTAGTTCTACTAGTAATCTCCTATCTATGAAGAGGCTATAGGTGTGCAAAATATTAGAGTCAAACTTTGAGTACATGTAAAAGGCGATGTGAGGATTGTAAAGGCCCTTTATTTTGAAGCAGAATTCTTAAAAGTGAAGCTCAATAATACATAAAGAAATCATGTATATATGCTTACCGGTACTTTCAATCAAGCAGTTAGAACACAATAGAAGTAGAAAAAAAAGTGAAAAAAACGCCTGATGCTTCGTTTAATGAGCGCTGAAGTCCATACACAAGCCAATATCAAGGAAAAATATTGGACCGGTAATGAGAGAGAGTTGCTGTTTGACGAAACGCATCCTTAAGTTTTACCCAAGAATATGACCTCCTTAATTATTAAAAGTCCAAAGTATATCAAGGTAAAATATGGGACCGGCGTGTTGATGGTAAGGATCCAAGTTTCATAGTTTTGTAGGAAACGTGTAATTTTCGGTTTACCGCGAACGAACGAGCGAACGAAAGAGCGAACGAACGAGCAAATGAACGGGCGGACGGGTAAATAACCTTATGACTCAATTATCAGTAAATACAAGTTGCAAACTGACACGTTGAGTACATCGTGTTTGTAATAACAGTTAGTGAAGAATCTTTCGAAAATATGAGAAAAAAATAATATCATCTGATGTTTCTTGTAATGAACTAAAATGTACAAATAATTGATGGGAAAAATGCATTTACTTTTTAATAATTCTCATTTTGCACAATTCTATGTTCTGAAGAAAACCTCAATTAAATCAGTTATGTTTCTGCCCTTTTTCATAATTCGGAGCCACCTCTATCAAAAGTTTGAAACAAGGTTGCCAATGAATTGTTATGTGTTAACAATATTGGCGCTATAATAATTTAAAAAATGTTTGATTAAATGTCGTAACATCTGCGTGTACGTGTGTTCAGCTTTATTGCAATCTTTAATCAAATTTTCTCTTTACATTTTCGGATCATTATTTTGATCAAAATTGCACGTGGTGTTGTTGTTGTACAAATACAAGTAAACAAATGTCACATTTTTACACGCCTAGTCGGACCACAGTGTGTTAATAGTTTCATTCATCTTGTTTATTGCAACTCGGACGTTCTTAAATTCGTGTCTTGTTTCTTACACTCTCTATTTAACGTGTTTAACGCATTCAATGTGTTGATCGCCAATAGCGATAAATAAAGTCGTCAATTGATTTGTGTACGCTAGTGCAAAGTGTATTGTGTAAATTATCGAAAGAGGTACATTGTTTTTTTGTTAAGAGAATAGATATTGCTTAAATTTAATAAGCTTTCTTAGAAACAATTGAGCGTATTTTCCATCCAACCGAATCTTATAATTTATTTTGTAAAATAGCTTAACTTTTCACACACACACACACACACACACACAAACTAGAGTAAAATACTATGCTACATTACATTTTATTTATATAACAGCAACTAGCCGAAATATTGGGTCGCCTCCCCTGCCGTCCAATTACCTACGCCCCTGAACAAGTGCCAGCTAAATACAAGATCAACTCCTGATAAACTTTCTATATCCACTAGACCACTACCGATATAGTATCTACGGTGGCATAGAGGTGACATTCACTCCTCTTTTTTTAAATTGCACTCCTCTTTTTTCTATCTCGTGGTCACGAGATAGCTAAGTCGGTAACTCGAGATAGCAGAGCTGACATTCACTCCTCTTTTTTTTTTTAATTGCACTCTTCTTTTTTCTATCTCGTGGCCACGAGTTAGCTAAGTCGGGATCTCGAGATAGCTATGTCGTGGTTACGAGATAGAAAAAAGAGGAGTGCAAAACTTAATAAAAGCGAATTGCAATTAAAAAAGAGCGGTGCAGAAATAAAGGCAGAGTGCATTAAACAAAAGAGGAGAGAATTTTCGCTATCTCGAGATCCAGAGTTAGTCAGCCAATCAAATTTTGAGTAACATGTGTAAATATTCTGTACGCGTATATATAGCTTGTAAAAGCAGGCAAGGCTCCGACCGATATAACACAACATACTACTATTAGTACTACTATTACTACTACTACTACTGCGGTTGTTGTTGTTGTTGCTTATGCTACTTCAACTACTACTAATACTACTACTACTACTACTACTACTACTTCTACTATTACTACTACTACTACTACTCTACTACTACTACTACTACTACTACTACTACTACTACTACTTCTACTACTACTACTACTACTACTACTTAGTACTACTACTACTACTACTACTACTACTACTACTACTACTACTACTACTACTACTACTACTACTACTACTACTACTACTACTTTTACTACTACTACTACAACTACTACGACTACCACTTCGACGACGTCGACAACGACGGACGACCAACAGACGAGCGACGACCGGCCGATGGACGACAACCGACGGACGACCGAGGGACGACTGATGGACGACCAACGGACGACCGATGTTTTGACAAGGGAAGACCGACGGGCGACGCCAGATGGACGACCGGAGGACGGACGAATGACGACCGGAGGTCGGACGACCGACGGACGACCGACAGACGACCGACGGACGACCGACGGATGGACGACCGGACGACGACCGATAGACGACGACTACGATTACTACTACGACAACGACCACGACAACTACTACTTCTACTACTACTACTACTACTCCTTCTACTACTTATACTACTACTTCTAGCAACAGCAGCAGTAGCAGTAGCAGTAGTAGTACTAGTAGTAGTAAGAGGAGGAGGAGCAGTAACAGCAGGAGCAATAATAGTAATAGTAGTAGTAGTAGTGATAGTAGTAGTAGAAGTAGTAGTAGCAGCAGCAGCAAGAGCAACAACAGCAGTAGTAGTAGTAGTAGTACTAATAGTAGTATGTTATGTTATATCAGAGCCTTGCTTCTTCATTATTTTTTATCGAGTGCACCGGGATTGTCTCCCTTATGGCCATCGCCTCCAGAAAGACGTGTTAGTTGGTTACGGAGGATAGTACAAGCTACAGGAGACACCCCGTTCCAGAGGTGACCCTGGGTCTTTTTAGTGCCCGGTTTATAGCACCTATTACACTGCACCTCGGTTTAACGTCTCATGCGAAAGACGAGTTAGTAGGTTAGGTGCAGCGGGGGATCTAACCAGCGATCTCTGGATTGTGAAGCCAGTGTGTTACCACTAGACCACGGATCCGCCTTGCCTGCTTTGACCAGCTATATATATAAATATATATATATATATATATATATATATATATATATATATATATATATATATATATATATATATATATATATATGCGTACAATAATATTTACACATGTTACGCAAAATTTGATTGGCTGACTAACTCGGGATCTCGAGATAGCGAAAATTCTTTCCTCTTTTGTTCAATGCACTCTGCCTTTATTTACTGCACCGCTCTTTTTTTAATCGCAATCCGGTTTTTATTTAGTTTTGCACTCCTCTTTTTTCTATCTCGTGACCACGACAAAGCTAACTTGTGGCCACGAGATAGAAAAAAGAGGAGAGCAATTTAAAAAAGGAGAAGTGAATGTCACCTCTATGCCACCGTAAGTATCCAACTGAACGTTGATACACTTATTAGTGTATGGTCCCGAGCTATGAATAGAAGGTTTCTATCCCGTGGACGCAAGCAGTTAACATTTCACCTAGTGTTTATTTGTGTAAACTTTAGTTTGCGTGACTGGTTTGAACCTGTTGTTGACCTTTTTGTCCCGTGCAGTTATCATGGACGTTAGCAAACACTTGAACTAGAATCACATTATAAATTTGACAGAATTAATGTTAACGTTTATCAAAGTACGAATTTTTCGAAGAAGCTATGCAACCCAGGCTTTGACCTTCCTCGACCTGTTTTATTGTCCAATAAAACCTTGAGAAAATATCCCACCCGTAGGCCTAAACGAATAAATGGGTTTTCCATATTTGTGGAAAATACCAAAAACAGTGCTAAATATAAAACATGCCCTCACACAATTTTGACTAATTTATCTAATCATACTATTAAATTTACTATCTTTATTGTGCTGTACAACGTAAAAAGATTGTTAAGTCTGCATGTACTAAAAATAACAGGGATATATAGCATTTCAATCTGCAACGATGTGAACTGAGTGTTAAGGGTGAAACTATTTCATCTGCAATAAAAAAAGATTAGCGGATAAAATAGTTATACAGATATTTTTTCAAAAAGTATGTTATGACCCTTTTTATTTGGCACATTGTCACCACCAGACCGTTTATACGTGTTCTCAAATCTAACATTTACTACAATAGTTCATCCTGTACACTATTACCATAACATGTTATAAGTAATGTTGTCCCCTATCCGGATATAATTGAAAACATTATTGCATTGTTTCATAAACAACACTTAATTAAACATAAACGTAAGTGCTAAATAATCTGCCGTTCCAGCATTGGACTCGTGACCTCTTTTTAAATAAATTACATTTCATCTCGCACGGTATCAAGGTCAGCGCGCGATCATTTCAAATCTTTTGCGTTAACTACCAGATGGTGTAATCACGTGATAGTCTAGATGGCGACGTCCATGCCAATACATGTTTTTTCGACGTTTTATACCTTTTATTACTTGTATTAAATTTGTAAATGCCGTTCACTTTCCATAAACATATCAGCATGAAAATGACTCACGTTTATTTCGTATTAATATTCGCTTTTTATCTCGACTTTACTCGCTACGAAATTTTCTAGCGGGATAACCTTTCACAGCTCCACTAAGAAAATTCGCAGCGCTTAAAGTCACGATATAAAACGAATTTTAATACGGAATAAACGCTAATCATTTTCTTACCGATATGTCGGGAAAGTCAGCGACAATTAAAAATACAACAAAAGCAATAACGGGTATAGAGGGGCAAAAATACCTGTCTCGACATGGACGTCGCCAACTTGAATATCACGTGATTACCTCCTCTGACTTCGTTAAAGCTATGATAATCTTTATACGAGAAATATATTTTAGAAATTACCGACGTTGCAACAATGCACATATGGCAGGTTAATAATAGATGCTTTAATTGGTTTAACAAATAACATGATCGATGGACGTATTGTTTGATGTAATAAGAACATGGTCTGTTCAAACAAAGAAATATCAGTTCATAGATCTTTGATTCGACGAACGCGCTTATAAATATAAAACATTTGTATGGATGATTATCGTTTTATCGGTAACATTATGCTTTTATGTAATCTGCAAATAATATTTCTTTTTGTTACATTCTCAAAAGTATCTTATAATGAGAAATTAGCCACCAAAACTTCCGCAAAACCAGTGTGATACAGCTAACTAACACGCAAACAAAAACATAACATCCGCAATCCTTTATCAGAATGATTAAGCAGAATATATTTCACCTGTACAATTCTACATATACTATTTAAATATATTTCTCGTTAAAAGTTTAATAAAGATTAATACATCGACAAAAGCCCTGTTCGACGTTGAACGGTTTGTGTAAAATTACGCAGTACATTTTACCATAGAGTGCATTGTGTGACGCCCAACGCAAGTGCTTTCATCCGGGTTCTCGGAATATTCAAAACATCAATCAGGAACGGCAGTGTGAAGTTGTTTTTATTAATTTTAACTGGTTATTTTAATTTACGGATTAACATGTGCTAAAATTTGGATATATAATTCATTTAAGGCCATTTGAAGGTTTGGTGGTGAAAAGAAAACTGTGTGTGGTTTGTTTTGTTTAATATTTTGAATTGTCACACGAATTTAGACCAGCATTGTTACTGGACGCTTGAGAAACGATGGGCTGCTCGCTTAGTTCCGATGATAAGTTGGCACAAGAAAGATCGAAACAGATTGACAAAACGCTCCGCATCGATGGCGAAAAAGCATCAAGAGAAGTGAAATTACTTCTTTTAGGTGTGTATTTAGGTATCATAACAATTGTCATCTTTTAGGAATTTCAGCAATTGCATTTGATTTGGTGTTTCAATTATCAACGGCTACATGTATGCAATAACAAACGCCCATACATGTAATTGGGAACTTGAAGGTTACATTGTAACATGCATTTCATGTCACTCAGTGTTGGTGACAGACAAAAAAAAATGTTATATGTTGTTCATATCGGCTTTCTGTAAAGGCCCTTAAACACTTAACAACTGCCGGAAGAACTTATAATATCATGGGACCCCACTGTATTGCGGTACTTGTCGAAAATCAATAACTTGCTTGCAAAAAGGCCGATATATTACCTAAAGTTTATATCCAATCCCTAAAAAAATCATTATTTCACAAAACAAGCGCATTTATTTTACTTTGGTGTGAGAATTAGAGACGTAAAGGCAGAAAGGTCATAACCTGTCAAATCGTCCGTGAAATCTAGGTCACTCCATTATATTGCGCTAATTTTACAAAAGGAAAATTTTTCAAGTATGGTGGGCAACAATTGCCATAAAAAATTTAATAGGGTACATAACATATTTTGTTATCATTATAAACGGTGTAAATCACAATTTTATCAAAAATAAGATTTTTAATCAGTTTTAACTTTTACACAGAGAATTAATCTGTGTTTTCAATCATAAGACTGTAAACATGTTTATTCACAATGTGGACACAGAAATTCAGTGTCCCTTCGTTTTACTCTCCAGGGTTTTTTTTTACTAAGAAAGTGACGCCGATATTCGGCGTCTTCCCCTACCAGAATTTTTCCCCTAAAAATACCATTTCCCCTCCAAAAATATAATTTTTCACCAAAATATAATATTTTACCCTCAAAGAAATGTTTTTTTTCTTTTGGGAAGTCGACACTTATCCAATTTGAACCATGTACAACGATCTCGCTCTCTCTCTCTCTCGACGAACACTCAAATCTGGGAATCCCAGTGATTCTATATATAGCTCTTAAATTAGGTCATGGAAACCGGGCAACTAATCGTATGAATCATGTGACTATTTTACTGGATTCCGGTCTTGCGCGAAGGGGTGTTTCGTCAATTAATTACTGGAAACCAGTCGAATTTTCATCCAGGTTATGTGAAAGCCAAGATATAAACGTTAAAACAGAAAAAAGTCTCACAATTGGCGTTCATACAAGAACAAAATAAAACGTTCGGACTCGGAAAATATTAATTGCGTTGACGCATTTTTTAAGAATGAATCATCAAAAACTGTTGAAATCATCAGGATTCGGAGGTACATGTAATCAACATCGATTAATACTGTCAGATTATTGTAAAAGTGAAAGTAGACAAACGGCAGCTGCCGCACCTTTCCCTTCCAATACTGTAGCAGATCTAGATCGTCAACCCATTCATTATGAAATCGAAATCACAATATTGACATCGTTCCCCGGCCCCAGTTGAAAACATTTCCCATTATTAGATCTACCCCTGCAACTTTATTTAGGACTTTGACTTTAATATCATACTTGTTCATGTGTTTAAGAACAAAAAGGTCAGAGACATGCCTCTTTTTCTAAAAAAAAACCTGAAGTCTGAAGGTGAGTTATAGACATTGAAATGAACAGTTTTTATTTTTTCCCCAAATATGTCTCTTTTGCGCTCGATTTTCCCCTTTTACCCAGCGTCCAGCGTCTTCCCCTTTTTCTAAAAAAAAACCCTGCTCTCACATTTGTACATAATTTCAAATGAGTCCAATGTGGGAATTAGTCACATTTTCCCCATGTAACCAATGTTATGTATGGAAAATTGTCAATGCCTGCAGGCTCAAAACTATTGCAAACGCAACATGATTCAGAGTCAGTCTCAATGTCCTCATCGCTGTTCGCATCCTCAGGACTCAAAATGGGCACTTGTTGTTTGCTGAGTCCAGATGTACTTGGTATAGGTGCCTTTTGTGTGTCCTTTTCTTTTACTTCAGGATCACGAGCGACTGCTGATTTGTTGGCTGCAGCTGTTAGCTGCTGAACATTCTTTTCGTCCATCATGTTGCCTGTTACTTTAAATGGAGGCACAAATCTTTTAGGCTTGGGCTTGACTGCCTGAGTGATTGTCTTTTTGGAAAAGAAATCAACAGCTGGATATTAGAAGCTTGTTTTGCATCACCAGCATTCTGCATCAGGTTTGGTGTTCCTTCACTTGGTGTTGTTGATTTCATGGTTATATCCGGTTTATCAAAGATTGTAGATGGTGCTATCTGGGAGTCACAAATTGCTAATTTGTTGTATGGTGATATTCCAGTCTTCTTGAATGCGGATATTAAATTTTCTGGAGAAAGTGCTTTCAGATAGGGCTTTGCTGTAAGTTGGGCAATATTGTATTTGGTGATGTTCAAGCCAGGATATAACTTCATGAAGTGCTGACACTCTTGATAGTATATGTTTTTGAAGGGCCCGAAAATGCCTACATCCAGGGGCTGGGTTACACGCCTTGAGTGTGGAGGCAGAACAAAAAGGATGACATTGTTCGCTTTTGCCCATTCAGCCAATGTTAATGAAATGTGTGAGCGGTGACCATCGTACAATATGAGTGTGGGATGTTCGCTGTCTGTAGGAACATAGGCAATGAAATGTTTCGTCAGATAGTTCAAAACACTTATGTATTGGACCATCCAGACTTCGACATCTCCCCTGCTGACCCTGGACATGCTCCATTCAAAAATTCATCATTCCAGCGTTGTCCTGGGAAGACATAGTATGGTGGAACGCTTTGACCAGCAGCATTACCAGCTGCTATGATGGTTACTGTAGATGTACACAGAAACACCACCCAAAGTGGCCTCATACGCCCTCTGGAGATTTTCTCTGTCATACAAGAGACGCTGTTTTTTTGGTTGAGGTTCCTGAAAAAGAGAACAAAATTATAAGTTCAAATTCTCTTATATTGTCATGCAAGCAAAATCAATTCTAAAATTTGCATTTGCAAATTATTGCTTAATTAAATTTGCACATAATTTTTAAATATATGACAACTATGCGCTTCCGTAGATTTTTTATTCAACAGCGGAAGTGACGTGACTGTCAAACTTTACAGACGACCGCAAACTGTCAAAAGTATTTTTAGGAAAGTTAACACTTTTAAAGACAAACTTTGCAAGAAAATGATGAAATCTATTAGAAAATCATTTCCGATACATAAATAAAACAACTTACCGCGACTCGGAACATCTTTTCGCCGGAAATATGTCAAAAAGAAAACGAAAGTAAGGAGTTACTAATGTAAACAACCGCTAGGTGGCAGTGGAAGCGAAATATTCAGAGTTATAAGAATAGCGCGATACAATGAATGCCGCGATACAGTGGGGTCCGAGTATACAGTCAAAGACTAATGCAACTTTCATTATACATTTGTACACTACACACAGCTCTCATCAGTGACTAACACAAAATGTGAAGTTTAAAAAAAATAGATTTCTATAACAAAGTCGAACCAAATATAATAGGGAATATCATGTATCCCTATGTATTGAATGGCTTAGCAGGGCTTTCCTTTGACCCGAGCTCCCGGGTTTTGACGCTTGAAAATTACAGAAGACCCCTTTTTGACTCTTGAGAAAATTATGTCATGCGTCACATTTGACCCGGGGGAATATACCGACTTGCGTCAACGAGATCAAACTAAGCGATAATTGGCTCAGGGCGGAGTATCTCATTTAGTAGACACTAATCGTTAACGCCCGCTTCCAATCATTGAAGCACAAGTCCACCCAGTAGGCGGAGTTTGGTTAATTGAGAAATCTAGTATTGACCAATTATAACACTGCTGGTTCGATGACGCGTGTATTAACTTTCCATTATTTATCATAGCGTTTGTTATCAGCTGTTTGAGGAAAAGACGTGTATTAAACCCATCTAGTTGTAATCCAACTTCCAGGTATTGACCCTCTGAGCTGTACGTATGTACTCATAAAAGCTCAGAGTATTTAAGAAGAACTATAAACGCCCAAAAACAGAATGGACTCATCCGCGTCAGTTTTAATAATATTCAATATAAAATAATAACATCCATATCCACAGTACACTGTAAAGCATATTATGAGATATTTCCAGGCCCAGGGTATGTCAGAATGTATTTCCAAAGCTGAATGCACCCATCACTGTTTTACTTCATGTTTGCTCAATTCAAAGGCGCGCGAAAGTTATGCTGTCTGTGTCATATGTACTGTCTACAACGTCAAATTACACACTTTGCATCAAAGTTGCTAAAAATAACTATAGAACCGATATGACTGACCTTGTGGCAAAGTGACAATTTTCGCATGTGCTAATTGATTACAAAATACATGTAGGCATAATAATTGACCGTTTGAGAAGGCATAGAAAACGGTGTGTTTGTCGCACGTATTCAGTGAAGATGGCACATGAAATAATTAAAGGGTGTCGGAATTTTTAATGGGTTTAAATACAGAGGCACCTTTATCGGTGAGTAGAAATAATTTCCTTTTATAGTTTACCTATTTATATAGGCTATTGCGTTAAGGTGCCACCCGTATGTTTTTTTTTGATAGCCAGCGGAAATGTTTTTTTTTAAAAATATTTTGTATTTCATTCTTAATTTAATATCCAAGCGAAACGGTCAAACAAAGTTATTGGATCCCAGAGTCTGTTATTCCATCCCAGAATGTGCTGCGCAGGTTTCAGGACATGTGCCAGTGATTTTTTTTGCTCAAATTTACAGCCGATTTTCGGCTGCTTCCCAATCGCAAAAAAACACGTTTTTTCCCAAAAATCTGACCAAAATTTCCCAAAAAAAGCCCAACTTCCAAAAAAAATAAAAAAAAAAATTATTTTTTTATTTTTTTTTATTTTAGAAAGAAGTCTCATATAACTTAATTATGATTTCATAAATCTAGGTCTCAACTTTATTTTTTAAACATCATATAGTCATTTTTGTCCATAAATCATTCCCAAACTTGCCACTTTTATTGATTAAAATAAATCCCAATTTGACCAGACTCCTTTTCTAGAAAACTCCCTGAACATGCACTTAAAAACAATATCACTTCTGTTACTTATAATCCTATTCATAATGCTTAATTTTTCCCAATTTCATGGTTTATTGCGCTATTTTTCCCAATTTCACGGTTAATCGCGCTAATTTTCCCAATTCAAAAGGCACAGGCTGTAACAAATTAAAGCAAACAAAATCACTGTGTGCAAGAGAAGAAAGTGATAGTTTGCTGGTTTTATGCTAGTTTTGTGTGTGTGTGTAGTCATAGTGTTGTTTTATTACCTTTTTTTACTAGGGCACCCATTTGAGATCACTCTTTAAATGCATGAATGATTTATTTATTTGCTCAAATGATTGTTAGTTTGTAGGGCATATGACATATTGTTTTGCTGTATACATGAAGTAAATGTTGTATTAGAATACATATTTTGTATGTAATCTTTGAGATGTTTTGTAGGACATATGACATATTGCTCTCTGAGATGTTGTGTAAGACATGATATGACATATTACTCTTTGAGATGTTGTTTAGAACATATACATATTACTCTGCTGTATACAAAATGTACATGAAGTAAATGTTGTATTAGAATACATGTTTTGTATTTAGTAATCATTGAGATATTGTGTTTAAATGCATAGTGTTTTAGTGACAGTACAATGTAAGAAATAAATGTTAACATATCTTTTAATTTGTTGCTTTTTATATATTATATCTCAGTAATTTGCTTAAATTGCAAAAAATCATTGACTCTCCTGCGTTATTATTAGGACTCTTAAAAAGTTTGATTTTGACTCTTGAAAATATGGTCCCAAGAGTCCTTGACTCTTGAGATTTGAGGTCTAAGGAAAGCCCTGGCTTAGGATAAAGGTCAGTCATTAAAAACTTACTTGGCATAAGTTTTGGATGAGGAGTTGGGTGTTTCTCAGGGTCTCAAATGAGAGAACTCAACATGATTGGATGGTTATCAGTGTTTTTTTTTCCATTCAAAATAGGCAGGGGTTATTTTTAGAAAAAGGGGAAGACGCTGGGTAAAAGGGGAAAATAGAGCGCGAAAGAGACATATTTGGGGAAAAAAACTGTTCATTTCAATGTCTATAACTCACCTACAGACTTCAGGCATGTCTCTGACCTTTTTGTTCTTAAACACATGAACAAGTATGATATTAAAGTCAAAGTCCTAAATAAAGCTGCAGGGGTAGGTCTAATAATGGGAAATGTTTTCAACTGGGGCCGGGGATTGATGTCAATATTGTTATTTCATTTTCATGATGAATGGTTAGACGATCTAGATCTGCTACAGTATTGGAAGGAAAAGGTGCGGCAGCTGCCGATTGTCTACTTTCACTTTCACATTAATCCGACGGTATTAATCGATGTTGATTACATGTACCTTCCAATCCTGCTTTGTTTCAACGGTTTTTGATGATTCATTCTTAAAAAATGCGTCAACGCAATTAATATTTTCCGAGTCCGAACGTTTTATTTTGTTCGCGTATGAACGCCAATTGTGAGACTTTTTTTCTGTTTTAACGTTTATATCTTGGCTTTCACATAACCCGGATGAAAATTCGACTGGTTTCCGGTAAATAATTGCCGAAACACCCTTCTCGCTCAAGACCAGAATCCAGTAAAATAGTCACATGATTAATACGATTAGTTGCCCGGTTTCCATGACGTAATTTAAGAGCTATATTTAGAATCACTTGGATTCCCAGATTTGAGTGTTCATCGGGAGAGAGAGAGAGCGAGATCGTTGTACATGATACAAATTGGATAAGTGTCGACTTCCCAAAAGAAAGAAAAAACATTTCTTTGAGGGTAAAATATTATATTTTGCTGAAAAATTATATTTTGGAGGGGAAATGGTATTTTTAGGGGAAAAATTCTGGTAGGGGAAGATGCCGAATAACGGCGTCACTTTCTTAGTAAAAAAAAAACCTGATAGGGTCCGGTAACCGGACCCATTCCCAATGGAAAACAGTATATATTTTTTCCAAGCTAAAAATTCCCAATGGAACCAAAATAAAAATTCTATTTTTTTATTTTTTTATATCAATATTTTGTTCATCTCCCATCCATATAAGATCAACCTTAGTAAATATAATACTGGACACACTTGTATCCTCAGTTTTGAAAACATTTGTGAGCAAAACAACAACAACACTAATTTCCCAATTTTAGTCAAAACGCCGCGAATTTTCCCAATTTTCCCAATCCAAAGGCAAAACACTGGTTATGTAAGTACAAATTGTGCCCATTTTATGTTGGGTAATGATCAAATTCGTTTTTGGATTAACCGCCTAACCCTCCTCCCAATCAACATTTTCTTTTAGATTTTACATTTATCTCATTTACACCATTTTGGAAATGGGGCTAGGTCCCTTTGGCTTGGGAAATTTCGTGATAAAATTTTAAATGAAAAAACCCACTGATAACCATCCAATCATGTTGAGTTCTCTCATTTGAGACCCTGAGAAACACCCAACTCCTCATCCGAAACTTATGCCAAGTAAGTTTTTAATGACTGACCTTGATCCTAAGCAATTCAATGCATAGGGATACATGATATTCCCTATTATATTTGGTTCGACTTTGTTACAGATATCTTTTTTTTTTAAACTTCACATTTTGTGTTTGTCACTGATGAGAGCTGGGGGTAGTGTGTAATGAAAGTTGCATTAGTCTTTGACTGTATTATAAGTACTTCCGCAGTTGTTAAGTGTTTAAGGGCCTTTACAGAAAGCTGATATGATCAACATATGACATTTTGTTTTTGTCTGTCACCGACACTGAGTGACATGAAATGCATGTTACGATGTTACCGTCAAGTTCCCAATTATGGGTGTTTGTTATTGCATACATTATCTCATTTATAACATGTGGCATATATGTACAGAGCTTCAGATCAAGTTTTGGGTCAATTAGTTTTCACTACAAGATATTTTTCGCAATTAGTTTTTTCCCAAAATTCATTATTTTCAATTAGTTTTTTTTCTAACAATGAAAAATATATAATAACAAACTTGAATGTTGTACGAGCCCTCTCTCGCAAGACAAATGCCACATTGTGTTTAATACAAGAAGAACATTTCAAATGAATATCGGCATCCGAGCCGTCAATCTGTAACCAGGGAAAGTCATTTTTCCATGACGAGATCTGTTTTTGTGTGATACCGCATGTTTGGGTTTGGAGATCTTCGATTCCACCTCATCAACCGCTTTTGACACTATATAAGATAATAGACTGCCAACAATAGACTTCGAACTTTGTTCTCGCCGCGAAATGAAACTAAGTATACTTGGCGCTGTCGCAGAATGAAGTTTCTTTTGAACTCGTCCACGCTTTGCAGCCGCTATGTTAAATATTGTAAATAGATAAGTAAAAGCGGAAATGCGAATATTATTGGTTACAATCAACTAATTCACGGATGCGGTATCGGAAATCTCGTTATCATTTAACTTTCGCTGCGCAGAACTCGGAAATTCCATACGATCAAACGGCCGATCATAATTCGGATTTGTCTATATCATTTCATTTTGATACGATGGATTTTGATTTTCTTTTCGTTTCTCTTTACAAACAAATCGTAATAACGATTAAACGCTGCTTATCTGGAGCTCTGAATGTACTTGCAATTTTAAGAAAGGTTAACAAACACAGCGACAAAGTATTGAAGTATGTTACTATTGTAAGCATGATATTGTACAGTGAAGATGTTAGGGTTGTCAGTGTTACTATTGAAAGCATGATATTGTACAGTGAAGATGTTAGAGTTGTCAGTGTTTTGTTGGAACTTTTATTATTCACAGGAAGTTGTGTGACCTGTGGCATCGATTTGTTTCTTTTTGAATTTGAATGTTTTTCATGAATAACAATTTTTATTCTTGTGATACATGTAACCCCCCCCCCCCCCCCGACCTCCCCTAAAATCTTTTTAGCTTGGAGAAAACCCAAGGTATTGTAATAGCCAGCTCGTCGTCAGCCGTCCGCATTGAAAACCTTAACATAGGCTCTTAAATCAAAGTGCTTCCACCTACAACTTTGAAACTTCATAGGTAGATGCACCTTGATGAGTTATAAACGCCACACCCATTTTTTGGTCACTAGGTCAAAGGTCAAAGCTTTCGTTTATTCTAAACTGCACCCACAGCCAAGGGTTGGCACCCGCTATGCAGTGCTCTTGTTTATTTACTATATTTTACCCTGTTAAGTAAAAAAAGGAAAACAATGTTCAATGGGAAAACAATACATGATTTACATTCTGAAAGTCTTCAGTTCAAAGTATATGCGGACAGTGGTAAGTTGATTATTAACAGGAAGCGTATTAAGCAGCCACTTCACTTAAGTGTGTCAATGACTGGCTTTTAGTTCTTAGAACCAACACCCATAAATCTCAATGTTTGATTTCGCACAACCATAAAATTCATCAAGTGTGTGGTCAGTTCATTTAAAGTGAATTCACAGTAATCATCATCCTAGTCCTAATTTTACAGAGAAATAAGAACTTATTATGTGGGTTTTCCTCCAGTAAAAGCTCAACAAATGCTTCCAAGTTTGACCCAATTCAGGTATACATTTTTGTTCTTTGAAAATTATGATTGTTAACAAATTTTTCGAGAACCTTTGATGGAAGGCCCTGGTTTCTGATGACTCGGGTTAAATTATAAGTGACATCAAAATAACATAGAACCTGAAATGTGCATTTGTATCAACTTTCAAATCGTTAAATGGCTTCCTGAAGTATTCCTATCTGCAGTTTAAACCGATTTAACATACATTTAAACCATAAAAAATGCATATGATATAATATTACAGGGAATAATCTAGAATTTACTATCTATGGGTCCCTGAACTCACAGATTTTAGACCAATGAGTCCCATGCCAAAATTAATGAAACAACTCTAAACTTTAATAACGGTAGGTCAACGGCTAGTAATTGGGACGCTAATAATAATATCAGGCTCCCAATTTGGATGTTAACAATAATATTATCTTGAAAAAATGCTTTTTTGAGTGTCAAATATAACACTTTTGTGTCCAGAAGCATATTAGCAGGGGATATCAATTCAACTAGTTTTCATCCGCTCTTTACGAAACTTGGTCAGAAGTTGTATCTAGACAGTATCTAGGTCAAGTTCGAATATGGGTCATGCCGGGTCAAAAACTAGGTCACGGGGTCGAAAAAACAAATCCACGGGAAGTAATAAGCTTAAAATGGACATAATTAAAAGCTGCAACGATTTACCAACAGCTCGATTCGATTTTGATTTCAGACACTCTGATACCGATTTTTTCGATTCGATTCATCTTCAAACCTAGTTTTATCATATATTCACTCTTATTCCTCATAATTAACATTTCTGTTCAAATGTGATTTCAATAAAACACATAAAAAAGAATTGCAAATTAGGAATTTTAAAATAAAAACTTCTCACTAGAAGATTGTGTTGATTTCACTTGTGCGACCTATTAGTCTTGCTAAATCAACTTTATGTTTGCGTTTGACATATTGCATTAGATTAGTGGTTGATCCAGACTGAGCGTACGCCACATCCGTGAAGCAGTTTGCACTTTGCTTAATCCGTAAGGCTACCATCCCGAAACCCAAAATACTGCCACACTTTAGATTTTAGCTTCCTAGGCGCATCCGATAATTTCAATTTGTCGGCAACAACTTGTTCAGCCATTTTGAGTTTTTTTCCGAAAGTAGACCAGCGATTTTCCTTGTCCAATTGGGAAAAGTACCCGTACCGGTCCGATTGGGAAAAATTGAGTCGTGAAAACCTCAAAATTGGGAAAAATCGAGTCGTGAAATCCTGAAATTGGGAAAATCGCGTCGTGAAGTTTGGGTCTTATTGAATACATCATACAGTTCATACTTAATTGAACATACCCATTTAAATAATCATTTGCAGGCATGCCTTAATGACCATTAAGTTATAAAGTTTATATAAATAACAAAATATTATAAAGAACACACCAAATCAATTACTAGTTGTTTTAATCTCTTTTAAAGCAATGTCTCTCTCTTTCATTTTTGTGAAAATTTCAACAATCTTTGATGTTTGATCATCACTCAGTTGCTTGCATCCCTCCCTGCACAGCATCATTATTGCTGTCAATGTGTCCTGTGATAGATGGTTCCGATTGGTTTTTTGGCATAATATTTGCTATTATGACTCATTTCAAACTGCGATAAGGTTACAAACCGACGTAAAACAGTACGCTGGCTGCCTGGCAAAAGAACCGGAAACAGTAACAACTCTATTGATTGAATGCGCTGAATAATAAAACCCGAAATTAATCGAGCGCGTGGTTACACACAACTATACGATTTTCTTTGTTCGCTCGCCGAAAGTTGGTTTTTTACGAAACTTTCTATCGTTTTGAGAAAAAATTCGGACGCTGATTGGGATTTTTCCAGATGCCGATTGGGAATTTGGGAATTTTCGCTTGATTGGGAAAGTACCGTTTTGGGAATTTGGGAATTTTCGTTCGATTGGGAAAGTACCGTTTACCGGTACTTTATAAAGAAGGAGGAAAATCGCTGTAGACCGTAACGCGCTTATTGATTGGATGACTAAAGTAATAAGCAACCAGTCGCGTGCGTCGTAATTACAGGTAAAGATAAAACCTTCACCTTCCCGTATCAATAGTCAGAATACAGCGTGCTTTAAGTATCTATGCATATATATGTATATATGTTAAAGAATCAAATCGAATTTGGTAGGTTTGGTATCGTAATCGAATCGAAGCATTTCGAATCGATTTTCGATGAATCGGATCGAATCGTTGCAGCTCTACAAAATTATCTGACCTGCCAAATTATATATTTTTGTTAAATAAATCAAAGCGGCGCAGTAGGCGGCATTGTTTTTCTGACAAACACATTGTGGTAAAAGGTCAAGGTCATCCATCAAGGTCTAAGGTCAAAAATACAAAATCCAAGGGAAGTAATAAGCTTTAAAGGGAGATAATTATTCAATATTGAACATAGCAACTTGATATTTGGCATGCATGTGTATCTCATGGAGCTGCACATTTTGAGTGGTGAATCTACAGTCACGGTAGTGGCTTTTAATTATTTGCTACTAAAAATAGAGTATGTTAGAGACAATTATTTTCAAGGGAAGTAATTTATATAATTATAAATGATAAAAATCTCAGATAATATATTTCCTTACCAAGAATTTAAGTTCTTTTTACAGTTACTGTACAGATTTTTTTATTTTGATTATTTACAACTTAAATTGTTGATTTGTCAAAGGTTTTTTTAATGATATAATTATCATTTCTTTCCTGTACTAATGTGAGTGGTAGGGTTTATTACATACCTGTGGACTTATGTCCATAGATACATGATGAACTCTGGCTATGATATGATCTCTTTGATAAACCACAAGCCTTGGTTGTCAGTGATGTCTGGCTTGGTCATTTTTGACTGTCTACAGACCCCCCCCCCCCCCCCCCCGGTTGGATTGGACAAAATCCAAGGGAAGTAGTAAGCTTTAAAGGGAGATGATTTCTATACCTGCCAAATTGCCAAATGATAAATAGAAATTTTATTTCAAAGCGGTGCAGTAGGGGGCATTGTGTTACTGACGAACACATCTCTTGTTTGTCCAATTGGGACGGGTCCAGTTCAGTTTGGGAACGTGTCCGTAGATCATTGGGAACAGGTCCGTTTACCGGACCCGTCCAAAGAATGAAAAAAATCACTGGTGAAGTTAATTGTTCTTTTTAAAAAAATCGGAGTGCCTGCTGGCTTAACAAGTTGTTGCTCAAGAGTCTATGTTTACATTATTCTCACAGGTTGCATTAACTTATTCATTTGATTTAGACTGAGCATAACAGTTATTGATTGTTCAAAGATTTTTTTTTGGTCAAATAAGGGGCCGACATTGTCAAAACGTATTATGTTTTTCTCTAAATATTGCCTGAACTTCCCGATTTCATATTTGGAAAAAACTTAAATACCAATATTCAGTTCATCTCCATACATCAATTATAATGTAAGAAACACTTAAAATTTTCAATTTTATAGAATTTCTAAGCTTGGAAATCCACACAGCCCAATATCACAATTTCAGTCAAAACTACACCATTTTTCCCAATACTAAGGGTCTTGGCCCCATTTTCAAAAAGGTGAAAAAACACTGTTGCAGGAACTTAACATTTTATAACACTTAAATTTTAACATATTGAATAATGTTGTAAGATTGCTGAAAGCTTTTACATGTAGGGTCCCAAAAATGTGTAATAACAGACATGGTGAAACTGAGTAAAACCTTGTTAGCATTCTAAAAGTTACATTTACAGTTCACTCTGCATGAAACTTGGTCAGAACATTTGTTCAAATATCTTGGGGCTGCAATGAGCAGGTCAGTGCCTTTGTATCTCAGGTGAGCGACGTTGGACATTTTAGGCCCTTTTGTTTCCAGATGTGTTTTTTTTAAAGATCCAAGACGGTACGAAGTGGAAATTTTTGATAGTTTTTCACTTCAGTTTACATTATTACATTTCCGGTCAGACTAGCAGTATACGTGTAGAAACACGTCTGACCATTGGATGGTTACATGTATTTCATTTTCTCATTATCTGATTTCAGGGGCTGGTGAATCAGGCAAGAGTACAATTGTCAAGCAGATGAAGTAAGTTGATCTACTTTTTTAGTATTGCATTTTCAGAGGCTTTGGGATGTGTCACTTTGACTTTATTATTGGGGAAATATCAGCGCTTTTGTAATAAGGGAAGCATATGTAAAGTTTGTAAATAGTTCAATCAGTAGAAAACTTCTGGGCTAAGATCAGTTTAGCCTGATTGTACAGCTGCCATTATAGAGGTTTAGGTTTTTAAAAATATTTTTTTAATATTTTACAATTAAGTTCATCCAGCTCTATTAGTTGAACATTAGTTAATATAATATTGAAAACACTTGTAGTTTCTATTTGAAAGAATAAGTTAGTAAAAAACAACACCTTTTCCCAATTTTAGTAAATACTTTTTTTTCCCAATCCAAAAGACCCAGGCCCTATTCTCAAAATGGTGGAAAAAAACAAATGAGATTTTCTCATTGAAAACACTGATCATAGTGAAATGTGCTCATTGGAAACACAGATCATAGTAAGACAGCTTTTTTTTGGCCCGATTTTATAGCCGAAATTCGGCTATGTTCCCAATCCCAAAAAGTATACTTTTTTCCCAAAATGTGGAAAAAAATTCCCAATTTCCAAAAAAAATAAATTCTTTTTTAGAAAGAAGTGTCTAATGCGTATTTTATATCAATTTTAAATTCAATTACATCTAACAAAGTATTTTATGATTTTGTTCTTTTAATTTGAATGATTATAAAGAGTTATGTCAAATTTAGTATTTCCCTAATCAGTGGACTTTTCATGTGGAAAAAAGGCTAATGAATTTATTTTCCCCAATTTCATGAAAAAGCCGATGAAATACCCAATTTCAAAGCCATGGGCTATCTTCCCAAAAAGTGGGAAAAAACCATTGTAAGATGTACACCCATTGGACTTTTGGCACTCACAATATTTAAAGAAAGAAAAAAATCCATTTTCCCCTAGACGCTAAGGCCTAAAGCAAAATAAGCTTTTTTTCAGTGAAGCCAGGCTTTGAAGGCATGTTTAAGAAAAGTTTCTTTTTACAATCATATTACTGATTATATTTTCGTTTCAATAGGTTTTAATCTTTCTGTGTTGAAAATTTCAGAAATTATTTTTCTTACTGCTTTGGTTTTCATCTTGCATAAAATAATTAAAAATATGGATTTAATAGGTACATTTGATTAAATACTGAATTATAAAATGGCAATAAATTAAGTAGGAAGTGCAACATAATATTGCGTTTTTATACTTATATTTCAAAAACTAAAAAACAAGATTACTGTCCTTTCCCAGTGATTTTTTTTGCTCAAATTTACAGCCGATATTCGGCTGCTTCCCAATTGCAAAAATACACGTTTTTTCCCAAAAATCTGACCAAAATTTCCCAAAAAAAGCCCAACTTCAAAAAAAAAAAAAAATTTTTTTTTTTTAGAACGAAGTCTCATATAACTTAATCATGATTTCATAAATCTAGGTCTCAACTTTATTTTTTAAACAACTTACAAAATATATAACTTGAATTTATTCATTTTTGTCCATAAATCATTCCCAAACTTGCCACTTTTATTGATTAAAAAAAATCCCAATTTTACCAGACTCCTTTTCTAGAAAACTCCCTGAACATGCACCTAAAAACAATATCACTTCTGTTACTTATAATCCTATTAATAATGCTTAATTTTTCCCAATGTCATGGTTTATCGCGCTATTTTTCCCAATTTCACGGTTTATCGCGCTAATTTTCCCAATTCAAAAGGCACAGGCTGTAACAAATTAAAGCAAAAAAAATCACTGTTTCCTGCCAAGTAGAACAGTATATTTTGTCAATGTATAAAAGAGCAAGAATTCTCTTTCATTACACTAATAACTGATACTTCATACGTAACTTCTGATTTTTGTCCCAACAGTCACGGTTTTTGTGATTTAATTGTAGTGACATCATGTCTCAAAATCTACGCAAAATAAGTTGGTCAAATTTTGAACATTGATTTTAATGCCATGGTATTAAATGACAAACATGTTTGGGCCATCCTTAAAAAATTGTTTGTTTGGCATAACCCGACCCAGGTAAATTTGGGTGGATCGGTAGGTAGGGATTTTATTTCATCTGATGCTTACCTGCATTGAAGGTCTAGTCCTGAATGATAAAACATTGGAGGAGCTGTGTGATGCTTTCAAAAACAGAAAGCAGAGAAAAATTATGCTGTAACTTGTGTGACTAACCAGTGTTTGTTTTGGTAAAAAATATCTGCTATAAGTTTTTGACTGTACAGTTTTTATCTCAGAGTGTAACTGTAACTGAGAAACAAAACTGTAGTACTTAAATAAATGTTGAACATGCTAAATAATGCATGTGTTTATATGAAGAAGACAAAATAACAAATAAAAACTTTTTTTTTTGTTAAACATCTGACTTATTTAAGCATGATAGATTCGAAATGTTTTCCCTAAATGAGCCGTTTCATCGAAGCAAAAATTCCCAAAATGGACAAATTTGTCAGACCCAATTCCCAATTTGGTCAGACTCCTTTTCCCAAAATAGGCAGAAAAAACTCTGGTTGTTTTTTCACGAGTACCCATAATGTACCGATTTGGAAAAAAGAAAACACAATAATTTGGAAAATTCTCGTCGTTAAATCTTCCGATTGGGAATTTTGGGTCTTTTTATACGCCCGTTTTAAAGAAAGGGAAGTATTATAGTTTCACCTTGGCTGCGGGTGGGCGGGTAGGCGGCGTCCACAGTCTCCGCTCTCTAATTCAAATAGTTTTCATCCCATCTTCACCAAACTTGGTCAGAAGTTTTATCTAGACAATATCAAGGTCAATTTCGAATATGGGTTATGTCAGGTCAAACACTAGGTCACAGGGTCACTTAGTGCATTTCAAGCATTGAGCATGGTTTCCGCTCTCTAATTGAAGTAGTTTTTATCCAATCTTCACCAAACTTGGTCAGAAGTTGTATCTGGACAAGATCTAGCTCAAGTTTGAATATGGGTCATGCTGGGTCAAAAACTAGGTCACATGGTCACTAAGTGCATTTCAAGCATTTAGCATGGTGTCCGCTCTGTACTAGAAGTAGTTTTCATCCGATAATCACCATACTTGGTCAGAAGTTGTATCTAGACAATATCTAGGTCAAGTTCGACTATGGGTCATGCAGGGTCAAAAACTAGGTCACAGGGTCACCTAGTGCATTTCAAGCATTTAGCATGGTGTCCGCTCTCTAATTGAAGTAGTTTTCATCCGATAATCACCATACTTGGTCAGAAGTTGTATCTAGACAATATCTAGGTCAAGTTCGAATATGGGTCATGCAGGGTCAAAAACTAGGTCACAGGGTCACTTAGTGCATTTCAAGCATTTAGCATGGTGTCCGCTCTCTAATCGAAGTAGTTTTCATCTGATCTTCACCAAATTTGGTCAGAAGTTGTGTCTAGGTCAAGTTCAAATATGGGTCATTGTAAAGTTATCAAGTTGTCCAAAACCTTCAAATGGGCGTATCTTGTGACAGTTTGGCACTCTACTTAATTTGTTGGTATACAGTGCACAAACCAATACAAATATTAATTTCCATGTGATTTTGCTTGAAATGTTCAGATTTGGTGCTTATTTTATTTGCTCACCTTGCACTTTTGGGACCAAATTGATGAATTTTGGGGAATTTTTCAAACAGCAAGGGGTATTTTGTAGTTTTTACTAAATTGGGAAAGTGCCTTTTACGAGTACTTTATTTAATAGAGAAAAAATTGCTGACAATTGAACACAATTGTGATAATGAAAATAAGGATTTTTCAGAATTTGAGTAAAATATAAATTGTATTGAATTCATATTTAACTGTTTTGTATTGGCGATTTCTTGGTCAGACATTCTAAGTGTATTAATGAATAAAGTGATCAAGAGTATAGTAAATTTTTAAAATTACACATTATTCATTTTTCTGGATGTTGAATTGTTCACATTGAGAATCTTGTATATGGACAGTTTAGATAGACAGTTGATTTCAGAGATGAGCTGCGCAGTATAGGACTGTTGTATATGGACAGTTTATTTCAGAGATAAGCTGTGCAGTGTAGGACTGTTGTCTTGTATATGGACAGTTGATTTCAGAGATGAGCTGCGCAGTGTAAGACTGTTGTCTTGTATATGGACAGTTGATTTCAGAGATGAGCTGCGCAGTGTAGGACTGTTGTCTTGTATATGGACAGTTGATTTCAGAGATGAGCTGCGCAGTGTAGGACTGTGAGAATCTTGTATATGGACAGTTGATTTCAGAGATGAGCTGCGCAGTGTATATAAGGACTGTTGTATATGGACAGTTGATTTCAGAGTTGAGCTGCGCAGTGTAGGAATCTTGTATATGGTTTCACAAAGGAAATTCCTGGTCCTTGTGAATAAATCTTCTTTAAGGGAATTAGCTCAAACACAGAATAAAGTTGTAACAATATATTTAATAACAACATGTACAAATAACTTTACAAGGTTCTTTTGCGGAGTTCCGCCAGTTTCTATCCCCAAATGTTTACATTTCAATTCTTATATACAATTTCCAATCTTGACAGTCATGTACTAACTAATTTTAATCTGTGAATAACAATCGTATTAGACTTAGAAAGGCATGATCAAACAAATATGGCAAGGATTAAAACAGCAGAATGATTATTACTAAAAATCTTATTAACTGTGAACAAGCATAACAAATATAAATCCTACAAACTGTGAACAAGCATATATTTAAAGTAAATTGCTGAATGCAAGTGTTAAAACTGGAAATGTATAATCTTGATGTTTGTTTCTTAGGATTTAAATGAATCACAAATCTTAACAAAATTAAGAGAGTAAAAATTGGTCCTTGTGATAATAAATTGCTGAATGCAAGTGTTAAAACTGGAATTGTATAATCTTGATGTTTGTTTCTTAGGATTTAAATGAATCACAAATCTTAACAAAATTAAGAGAGTAAAAATCGGTCCTTGTGATAATGGACAGTTGATTTCAGAGATGAGCTGAGAATCTTGTATATGGACAGATAATTTAATTCAAAGATGAGCTGTGCAGTGTAGGACTGTTGACAATATTTCAATATGTATGTTGTTTTCATCATCAACATTTCAATATGTATGTTGTTTTCATTACCACCATTTCAATATGTATGTTGTTTTCATTATCACCATTCTAGTTTGACTGTGTCTTATGTCTTGGATGTACTGCAGAATGCACCAAAGTTTCAGAAATTTGAGGACATATAACGTGATATGTATTGGAGTATTGATCGTAGATTCTGTAGATAATTAACTACAGTATCTGTGCTAACAGCTCTGCTGGTAGCGTCAATGCAATCACACTTGCCTTAAATGCTTCCCATGAATACAATGATGAAAAATTCTCAGATGAAATCTCAGTTGTGTTACATTGTGGTCTTGTTTTTTGTTTGTTCAAATTGTGTTTTCATAAACTAATGCATGTTTTTCATAAAATTGAAATGCTCTTAAGAACTACCAGGCATAAAATAGATGAATAAATTACTCAAATCGCATTGTTCTTCTAAGTGGCTTCTAAAATTACATAAAATAAGAGACAATAAAGCTTATTTTCACACTGTTACATGCCATTATTTCACAATTCATAATAGTTTTCTGTTCAAAATACAAGAAAAGGGCTGTACAGTAAGATTGTGTTTTTAGTTGCTTTCCAGGCTTACCCTCTTGTATTTTTTTTGTATTACATTCAGTTTGTTGTTGTTTTCTACTTTTGGGGATTCTCATTGCATTAGTTTTGGTATTTTGGTGAAAACTTTCATAGCAGGAATAGGATAAAACGTGGGGATACTTTTTTTTAGGGAATAACAGTTTGTTTCAGTATGGATTCTCTGAGGCGGGTTACAAGGGAAGAAAAAAGCCCTGAATTGCCTGCATATTTGTTAATGGTTTTCCCGCAATTTTCCAGGATTATTCATGAGAAGGGATACACACAAGAAGAATGCTTGCAGTACAGACCGGTCGTCTACAGCAACACGATACAGTCCATGATAGCCATCATACGGGCCATGGGGCAGCTGAAAATAGACTTCGGTCATCCAGATCGGGCGGTATGTCTGTTTATTCCCTAGCTAGCGCCAAGGCCAAAATAAAAAATAGGTCCGTTTCCGGTCGCCCAACCGTGTCTCCAGAATTGGCGCCAACCCTCAACTTTTTATTGGGGTTGCCAAAAAAGCAAAGAAAATAAATATATATTTATAAAAAAATTTGTTCATTTTCGTTCATATAAGATGTAATAATATAAGCAGACAAAGCATATATATATATAAACATGTATTTCTTATTATAAGCTTTAGTAGCCTACCATTCTAGTAACCCCCCTCCCCCCCCCCCCCCCCCAAAAAAAAAATCCCTTCCTACCAACCCTGTTTTTAGCTCATGGTGAGCTATCACATTGTGATCGCCTTTTGTCCGTCGTGCGTTGTCCGTTGTGCGACGTCAACATTTGCCTTGTTCACTCTCTAGAGGCCACATTTATTGTCCAATCTTCATGAAATTTGGTCAGAAGATTCATCCCAATAATATCTTGGACGAGTTCGAAAATGATGCCGGTTGGTTAAAAAACATGGCTGCCAAGGGGGCGTGACATTTTTCCTTATATGGCTATAGTAAAACCTTGTTAACACTCTTAGAGGCCACATTTATTTTCCGATCGTCATGAAACTTGGCCAGAAGATTTGTCCTACTGATATCTTTGATGAAAATGGTAACCTTTGCTTGAAAACCTATAGTAAAACCTTGTGAACACTCTAGAGGCCACTTTTATTTTCCGATCTTCGTGTAACTTGGTCAGAAGTTTTGTCCCAATAATATCTTGTTATCTCAGGTGAGCAACTTTGGGCCCTTTCAGGCCCTCTTGTTTATGCTCCCCCAAAATTTATTTTGGGGGGGGGGGGCATTTTGTCGCCGCTTCATCTTTCTGTGTGTGCGTCTGTCTGTCTGTCCGGCTGTGCACAATTTTTGTCTGTGCTATTTCTCAGCAACTAATGACCGGAATTCAATGAAACTTTATGGGAAGCTTCACTACCAAGAGGAGATATGCATATTATCAGCGGATTCTGGTCGGATGATTTTTCACAGAGTTATGGCCCTTTGAAATTTTCTATAAAAAAATTATTGTCCACCCAACTACTGTGCCCTCAAGACGTTTCCTTTTATCTGAATATATAGTGCAATATTGTGACAAAAAAACAACTTTGGGGAGCATCACCCGTCTCTGACGGTTTCTTGTTTTCTAAGGAGACCAGAAACGGGCCTCTTTTTTTTGGCCTAAGCGTTTGAAATTGTATATAGGATTCTAACATGTACATGCTGTGTTGTTTTACGCAACTATTTTCAGACAAAGGATATCAAAGAAGTCCAGTAAAAAAGAGACAATACTTGCTTCATGATTGATAAAGCATTTTATAAAGTTTCTGTTATCTAGATGATTTTGAGAGGCCAGGAAGCAGTAAGTGATTACCTGTAACCAAAACGCCTGATCAAAACTTAAATTGAATGTCAGACTCAGTGGACACTTAGTGAGTGATTGTTATATCAAGATATATTGTCAGTACCGGCTTGTATAGATCTTTGTCAGTCAATTGAGGGAAATACAGAAAATTGTTGTGAATGCATTAAGTAACAATGAAAGTAGAAGTAGAAAAAATCATAAGTTATAGTATGTCATCATCAGGCATGTGAAGTGGAAATGGGGGACAGGTAGAAATAGGTCCATGGACAAACCCTGTTTAAAGTTTGAAGAATCTTTCCTTCATTAAGAAGAAAATCTATGTATTGCAAAACGACAACTTTGAATGAAAGATTTCTTTGAGTGCTATGATAATTATGGTACAATTGGTTCACGAATTATTACGTCCTCCGAGAAGATTCCTTGGACTATGTTGTCATGTCCTAGTTCTTAATGATGCCAAGAAATTGCTGTGGTATTGATATTAACATGGCAGGGTTGGATGTTTGGGGTAACTGATAGTGTGGCAATAGCCCTCTGGAATAGTCCATGCTAGATATCACCACCAGTTATGTAAACCTTACAAACTGATATCAAATAACTGATAATGGCTGGTCAGGATAATGGAGTGTTTGTAAACACAAGCATATTTACTTCCTGGTAGATAACAAGATGTTAAGTGATGGGGTGGAACATGAACTTTGTTTAATTAATCTTGGAAGTCAATAGCTTATTTCATAAAAAAGTAGCCCTACATTCAGCTTTGGGAGAAATTTTTATTTCAACAGAAACATTCTGCCTTTTGCTATGATCATGCCAAAATCTGCAATAATTAGAAAGTGTTGAAAGTTTTAAAGAAGTGCTTATTGACTATTCAGTTTCAATCTTAAACTAGAAATGGCGCGGCAGAGGCCGACGCGTATCCCCACGCCACATGTTTGACCCAGGGGGCGCCCCAGGGTTGATAATGGGGCCATGCATAGTTGAGATTGACCGTATTGTCATTAGATATGTTCAGTATCAATTTGAAGTAAGTCGGTGTAGAAATGAAGAATTTATAGTAAAAGGCAATTTTGGGTGGGCGAGGGCGCCCCAGGGTTGATAATGGGGCCATGCATAATTTAGATTGACCGTATTGTCATAAGAGATGTTCAGTATCAATTTGAAGTAAATCGGTGTAGAAATGAAGAAGTTATATTAAAAGGCAATTTTAGGTGTTTTGTCTTGACAAAAAGCGCACGAAAATAGGTGTGGGTGTATTAATTTAAACACAAAAAACTGCGAAAAGCAGACAACATTGTAAAAGCTTCGTAGTGAATTACCATTCAAGTATCGGGGTACACATGTATCTCGCAAATGGTTTGGAATTGGCATTTCCTCTGAATAAATAAAAGGCAAAAATGCTGTGTCATTATCATCTTTTAGTTCATTCAATATTGAAACAATTATTGTACTGTATCTGATTGTACATAAAGTGCCGTGTACAGTTCATGAATATTCTTTTACAACGACCAATGAACAGGGTCATCTATATTTAGATTTCATTCAACATGTATAAGTCATTTTTTAGCTCATCTATTTTTTGAAAAAAAATTATGAGCTATTGTCATCACCTCGGCGTCGGCGTTGGCGTTGGCGTTGGCGTTGGCGTTGGCGTTGGCGTCGGCGTCCGGTTAAGTTTTGCGTTTAGGTCCACTTTTCTCAGAAAGTATCAATGCTATTGCATTCAAACTTGGTACACTTACTTACTATCATGAGGGGACTGGGCAGGCAAAGTTAGATAACTCTGGCGTGCATTTTGACAGAATTATGTGCCCTTTTTATACTTAAAAAATTGAAAATTTTGGTTAAGTTTTGCGTTTAGTTCCACTTTTCTCAGTAAGTATCAATGCTATTGCATTCAAACTTGGTACACTTACTTACTATCATGAGGGGACTGGGCAGGCAAATTTAGATAACTCTGGCATGCATTTTGACAGAATTATGTGCCCTTTTTATACTTAGAAAATTGACAATTTTGGTTAAGTTTTGTGTTTAGGTCCATTTTATTCCTTAAGCATTAAAGCTATTGCTTTCATACTTGCAACACTTACTAACTATCATAAGGGGACTGTGCAGGCAAAGTAATGTAACTCTGACTGGCATTTTGACAGAATTATGTGCCCTTTTTATACTTAGAAAATTGAAAATTTGATTAAGTTTTGTGTTTAGGTCCACTTTATTCCTACAGTATCAAAGCTATTGCTTTCATACTTGCAAGATTTATGAACTATCATAAGGGGACCGTGCAGGCAAAGTTATGTAACTCTGACTGGCATTTGAACGGAATTATGGGCCCTTTATACTTAGAAAATTGAAAATTTGGTTAAGATTTATGTTTTGGTCCACTTTACCCCTAAAGTATCATAGATATTGCTTTCATACTTGGAACACTCACAAACTATCATAAGGGTACAGTAAAAGGACAAGTTGCATAACTCTGGTTGTCATTGTTACGGAATTATGGCCCTTTTTTGACTTAGTAACTTTTAATATATGGTTAAATTTTGTGTTTCGATCCACTTTACTTCTTAAGTATCAAGGCTATTGCTTTCAAACTTCAAATACTTACATGCTATCATGAGGTTACTGTACCTGGCAACTTTAATTTTACTTTGACCTTTGAATGACCTTGACTCTCAAGGTCAAATTATTAAATTTTGCTAAAATTGCCATAACTTCTTTATTTATGATTAGATTTGATTGATACTTTGATGAAACTACTCTTACCTGACATACCACAATAGACTCCACCCAAACCATCCCCCGTGCCGTCCCCTCCCCCCCCTCCCCCCTCCCCCCCTCCCCCCCCCTATTTTTTTTTTTTTTTTTTTTTTTTTTTTTAAGATCATCTCACAAATGACCACCACACCCTCACACTATACCCCCCCCCCACCCCACCCCCCCCCCCCCTAATTTTTTTTTTTTTTTTTTTTTTTTTTTTTTTTTTAAGATCATCTCACAAATTACCACCACACCCTCACACTATACCCCCCCCCCCATTTTTTTTTTAAAAATGGTTATGTTTGAAATACCGTCCAACCATCGCACCCAAACCCCCCCCCCCATCGCCCCCCCCCAACCCCCCCCCCCCCCCCCCCGGATTTTTTTTTTTTTTTTTTTTTTTTTTCGCTTTTTTGGAAGATAATGTAATAAATGTCCACAACCCCACACTATACACCCCTCTTCACTCCACTCCTCCCTCCTTTGTGATTGAAAATGAGAGTCCCTTCACCTTTAAAAAGAAAATAGATGAGCGGTCTGCACCCGCAAGGCGGTGCTCTTGTTTATTTTTTTTATTTGTTATAATTATTTATATTTTGTGTTGTCTGTGTATGTTTGGTTGGTTCTCATTTGTTTTCAGCAAATCTTATGAAAAGAAAAATATTGTTATTGTAAATGTAAAAACAAGTCCCGTTTCCGAGATCATATACGAGAATTACTTATTGTTTTGACAGACGACACATGCTTATCTAAAGTTCTTATCTATTATCTAAAGTTTGTGTTTCGTAATACATAGGATATTGGATTTTCGGTGCTTGTATGGGAAATAAAACAAAGACGCAGTCGGTGGTTTTCTATAGGCCTTTTGTACTGACCAAGATAATAATTAATAGTGCAAGTGCTTATTTAACATTAAGGGATAAGCAGGGGTTTTTATCTGATTTTGGGGAAAGGGCCTGGCCTTTTTTGAGGGGAAAAAAATTGCGCAAAATGCCGGATTTTGGGGGAAAAAATCATGCGAAACGCTGGATTTTGGGGAAAATAAGGAAAGTCTTAAATAATCAATTCAAAATATTTTGCTGTTTTTAAAACAAAATCAAGGCAACAGATAATTTAATTATGCAATATTTTCTACACTGGATCAGGTTAACTTATGTATTTAAAGTTTAAAAAAAAAAAAAAAAAAATCTTTTTTTTTTTTTATGGGAAGAAAATGAAGTCTGGGGGAAAATTTAACTGCTGAGGGGAAAAAAATCTGAGGGAAAAGGGCCGATTTTTGGCGGGTCCCAAAGAAGGAAAAAAAAGCCCTGATAAGAAACACGGGTTCTAGACACTTTGGAAGAAAGTCATCGCCGTGATCACTGATGTTCCCGTTTCTTATTTCTGCTCAGTGATTGAGTCAGTTTCCAATACCCTACAGATACAGATAACGATAGCGTGCAATTGCTGTGATTTCGAGTGTTTGCTGAACACCGCTGTCAGTAGCCTGTCCGCCCCCGTGAAATGTCACCCATCGGGAAAAGTGAACACCCCAGACAGTCGTTTTTGTTAAAGTACACTGTGCCTGTACTGTAAAAGAGTTTCAATATATATTTAGTAAGGCTCAACTTAAAGTTATGCTGGATAGAAAAATTCACGATTTTAAAAATCTATTACAAACAAAAAATTGGGCAGTCATTTGGGAAAAATAAAAACAAATGATTGGGAATGGGCCTTGTTGGAAGTTTATAATACATAGATCTCCAACAAATGATTGGGAATGGGCCTTGTTGGAAGTTTAAAATACATAGATCTCCAACAAATGATTGGGAATGGGCCTTGTTGGAAGTTTATAATACATAGATCTCCAACAAATGATTGGGAATGGGCCGTGTTGGAAGTTTAAAATACATAGATCTCCAACAAATGATTGGGAATGGGCCTTGTTGGAAGTTTATTATACATAGATCTCCAACAAATGATTGGGAATGGGCCTTGTTGGAAGTTTAAAATACGTAGATCTTCAACAAATGATTGGGAATGGGCCTTGTTGGAAGTTTATAATACATAGATCTCCAACAAATGATTGGGAATGGGCCTTGTTGGAAGTTTAAAATACATAGATCTCCAACAAATGATTGGGAATGGGCCTTGTTGGAAGTTTATAATACATAGATCTCCAACAAATGATTGGGAATGGGCCGTGTTGGAAGTTTAAAATACATAGATCTCCAACAAATGAATGGGAATGGGCCTTGTTGGAAGTTTATAATACATAGATCTCCAACAAATGATTGGGAATGGGCCTTGTTGGAAGTTTAAAATACATAGATCTCCAACAAATGATTGGGAATGGGCCTTGTTGGAAGTTTATACAGGCTTTTTCCGCTCCATTTTGGGAAAACGCCACACTGGAATTTTGGGAATTTCGCGTCGTGAAAACCCCCATTTTGGGAAAAAAATTAATCGCAAAATTGGTTCAATTGGGAAAAATTATCGCATGTCAATTATTTAAAACAGTGTTTCTTATATTTCAAAGAGCCGTTAACTGGTAAATAACGACTATTTTGATAACTTATTATTAAAATTTTACAAAATATTATGAACATGTGTGATTAGTGCAGGTTTTTTAATCTGAATTTGGGAAAAAGGCTTGGCCTTTTTGAGGTGAAAAAAATCGCGGGAAGCGCCGGATTTTGAGGAAAAAAAGGAAAGTCTTAAATAATCATTAACATATTTTACTGTTCTTAAAACAAATTCAAGGCAACAGATAATTTAATTATGCAATACTTTCAATTTCTACACCAGATCAGGTCAACTTATATATTAAAAGGGTAAAAAAAAAAAAAAATTAAAAAAAAAAAAAAATTTTTTTTTTTTTTTTTTAATGGGAATTTTTTTTTCAATTGGGAAAAATACAACCAGATTTGCATTGGGAATGGGGCCGAATTTCGGACCCGTGGCATAGGGCGGAAAAAGCCTGTTATAATACATAGATCTCAAAAAATGATTGGGAATGGGCCGTGTTGGAAGTTTAAAATACATAGATCTCCAACAAATGATTGGGAATGGGCCTTGTTGGAAGTTTATAATACATAGATCTCCAACAAATGATTGGGAATGGGCCTTGTTGGAAGTTTAAAATACATAGATCTCCAACAAATGATTGGGAATGGGCCTTGTTGGAAGTTTATAATACATAGATATCCAACAAATGATTGGGAATGGGCCGTGTTGGAAGTTTAAAATACATAGATCTCCAACAAATGATTGGGAATGGGCCTTGTTGGAAGTTTAAAATACATAGATCTCCAACAAATGATTGGGAATGGGCCTTGTTGGAAGTTTAAAATACATAGATCTCCAACAAATGATTTGGAATGGGCCTTGTTGGAAGTTTATAATACATAGATCTCCAACAAATGATTGGGAATGGGCCGTGTTGGAAGTTTAAAATACATAGATCTCCAACTAATGATTGGGAATGGGCCTTGTTGGAAGTTTATAATACATAGATCTCCAACAAATGATTGGGAATGGGCCTTGTTGGAAGTTTAAAATACATAGATCTCCAACAAATGATTGGGAATGGGCCTTGTTGGAAGTTTATAATACATAGATCTCCAACAAATGATTGGGAATGGGCCGTGTTGGAAGTTTAAAATACATAGATCTCCAACAAATGATTGGGAATGGGCCTTGTTGGAAGTTTATAATACATAGATCTCCAACAAATGATTGGGAATGGGCCATGTTGGAAGTTTAAAATACATAGATCTCCAACAAATGATTGGGAATGGGCCGTGTTGGAAGTGTAAAATACATAGATCTCCAACAAATGATTGGGAATGGGCCGTGTTGGAAGTGTAAAATACATAGATCTCCAACAAATGATTGGGAATGGGCCGTGTTGGAAGTGTAAAATACATAGATCTCCAACAAATGATTGGGAATGGGCCTTGTTGGAAGTGTAAAATACATAGATCTCCATTGGGAATGGGCCTTGTTGGAAGTTTAAAATACATAGATCTCCAACAAATGATTGGGAATGGGCCTTGTTGGAAGTTTAAAATACATAGATCTCCAACAAATGATTGGGAATGGGCCTTGTTGGAAGTTTAAAATACATAGATCTCCAACAAATGATTGGGAATGGGCCTTGTTGGAAGTTTATAATACATAGATCTCCAACAAATGATTGGGAATGGGCCTTGTTGGAAGTTTAAAATACATAGATCTCCAACAAATGATTGGGAATGGGCCTTGTTGGAAGTTTATAATACATAGATCTCCAACAAATGATTGGGAATGGGCCTTGTTGTAAGTTTAAAATACATAGATCTCCAACAAATGATTGGGAATGGGCCTTGTTGGAAGTTTATTATACATAGATCTCCAACAAATGATTGGGAATGGGCCTTGTTGGAAGTTTAAAATACGTAGATCTTCAACAAATGATTGGGAATGGGCCTTGTTGGAAGTTTATAATACATAGATCTCCAACAAATGATTGGGAATGGGCCTTGTTGGAAGTTTAAAATACATAGATCTCCAACAAATGATTGGGAATGGGCCTTGTTGGAAGTTTAAAATACATAGATCTCCAACAAATGATTGGGAATGGGCCTTGTTGGAAGTTTAAAATACATAGATCTCCATTGGGAATGGGCCTTGTTGGAAGTTTAAAATACATAGATTTCCATTTTTTGTATTTTAGCAAAGAAAAGACAATTAAAAATGTTTCTCCATTCCAATGCCATTTGTTAGCAAAAAGTCAAAACTGTACAATTCATGAAATAGATAAGGACAATAAGTTCTATGATTCATTTACATATACTACAGCTATGCATAAAATCATGTACATGACGTATACATATAACTATCATACATCCTGTCAACTCAGTAGCTACCATATTCATACACATGACCTCTCGATAGTAATAAATGCACAGTCACACTGCTGTCATTTTGCTGGACATATTAATTTTTCTGGCCAGGACAATGATAAATACAACTAAGTCTAAGGTTGTAAAATTGTGCGGTACATGCAGTATTCACTGTTTGAGTGGGTGTGTATTGGACATTGATATGGGTAATGTCAAAGCATCATACTTCCTGTAACTTCAATTAATTGAGTTACAATGCTGTCAAGGCACTGTTTTCCACTAGGAGTTAATAATACATTATGACATAGTGAACAATGAAAGATCACTTTTGGTACAAGTTGCAGCTAAAAATTAGCAGGGTTTAAAGATTGGTGGCAGTTTTTTAATGATTTGCTTAGTGCAAATCCAGTTTGTATTTAATTAAAACAAAACCTGTCCCTATCAGAAGTGGTTTAGAACCACAGATGTGGGTCCCCCACTTGATTTGCTTCCTTAACAACCTGGATATTTCTTGTTTGACTTTGAGTAGAGCCTGTGTTAATGTGTCTATCTCATCAATTTGTATGACCTTTTTAATGCAGTTGCTGCAACATTATTGTAATAGATTCTTTAGTTATTTTGCAATGTAGAAAAATAGGACTGGAATGCCTTTGATGGTCTTCTATCTGAGAAGAAACTAGACTTCTTGCAACAACAAACAAGATGTGGCATAATCAAAATGAGTTGTAACAGTCATTTGCACCTAATTCTGTTTTTATACAGAATACAAGCCAGTTTAAATCTTGGTAATATTGTCACTGAAAACAATGCAGATTTTCAGAATATCAACAACTAGAAATGGCGCGGCAGAGGCCAACGTGTATCCCCACGCCGCGTGTTTGACCCAGGAGCGCCCCAGGGTTGGTAATGGGGCCATGCATAATTGAGATTGACTGTATTGTCATATTGTCATTATAGAAGTTCAGTATCAATTAGAAGTGAATCGGTGTAGAAAGGAAGAAATTATAGTAAAAGGCAATTTTGGGTGGGTGTGGTCTATGTAGGCGGGGCGCCCCAGGGTTGGTAATGGGGCCATGCATAGTTGAGATTGACCGTATTGTCAGAAGAGAGGTTCAGTATCAATTTGAAGTAAATGGGTGTAGAAATGAAGAGGTTAATGTAAAATAACCTAAAACAAGAGATGTGTTTGTTAGAAACACAATGCCCCCTAATGCGCCACTTTTTTTTTGACCTTTGACCTTGAAGGATGACCTTGACCTTTCACCACTCAAAATGTGCAGCTCCATGAGATACACATGCATGCCAAATATCAAGTTGCTATCTTCAATATTGCAAAAGTTATTGCAAAACTTTACTGTTAGATTAAAGTTTTGGGACAGAATGACAGACAGAAAGAAAGAAAGACAGACAGGCCAAAAACAATATACCCCTGATCTATCGATCCGGGGGCATAACAATAAGTGAAAATCTCTTACCCGGCCCCATCCCAACCCCCATAACTTTCAAGGTTCTAGTGTAGGAGGAGATAGTGGCCAGGACGGACAGATGGAGGGACGGACAACTGGACAGACGGCGGAGATAACCACAATATTGCTTTTCAAAAAGCGTTGGGATAATAATTCTAGCACTAGCAGATTTGAAAGGCATAATTTACATGAAGTGTCCATTTTGTTTGTTTAGTAAATGACTGTCAATATCCATTGTAAAGTATATCACTATGTGTTCATTTTGTACATTGGTACACGTTTATGACAAATGTATCCAATTTTTAAGAGCATCACTCCAAAACAGGATGCAGGCAATACAGAATATGGTACGGTGTTCAAACTCTCTCTTATAAAGACCAGCTTAACAATCTACATAGCTCAATGGCTTAACAAAGGCTTTAGGTGTTTCTTTTGTGCACAATGTCCTGGGTTGTTTTGCAAGTGAAGCGAATTAAACATGGTCTAATGAAGGTTAAAATAGTTCAAACATTACTAATCGTGTGCAGAAAATGAATAAGTCTGGAATTAAGATATCATAATTATAAGTACTATAAAGTAGCTAAATATTTTATTTAACATGTTTATTTTAATAAATACTATCATTTAAACTATCAAAGTGGACTTTTTTAGCTCACCTGATTGCTCAGGTGAGCTTTTGTGACCGGTCTTTGTCCGTCGTCTGTCCACATTTGTTTCTAAACACTCTAGAGGCCACATTTATTGTCTGATCTTCATGAAACTTGGTCAGAAGCTTTGTCCCAATGAAATCTCTGTCAAGTTTGAAACTGGTTCGTGCCGGGTCAAAAACTAGGTCACTAGGTAAAAAAAACAAAACTTGTTAAAACTGTAGAAGTCACATTTCATGCCCAATCTTCATGTAACTTTGTCAAAATGTTTGTCTTAATGATATGTTGGTTGAGTTCAAAAGTGTTTGCGGTCAGTTGAAAAAATGGCCGCCAGTGGGCGGGGCAGTTTTCTTTATTTGGGTAAAGAGAAACCTTGTAAACACTCTAGAAGTTACAAATTTTGCCCAATCATCATAAAAGTTGGTCAAAACATTGGTTTTATTGATATCTCGGACGAGTTCGAAAATGGTCCTGATCGGTGAAAAAACATGGCCGCCAGTGGGTGGGGCATTTTTTTCTATATGTATATAGTGAAAACATGTGAACACTCTAGAAGTCACATTTTTGGCCAAATTTTCATGAAATTTGGTCAGAACATTTGTTTACTTGATATGAGAGTTGAGTTCGAAAATGGTTCCGATCAGTTGAATAACATGGCTGCCGGGGGGGGGCAGTTTTCTCATATTGATATGGTAAAAAAAGCTTGTGAACACTTTAGAAGTCACATTTTTTGCCCATTCATCATGAAACTTGGTGAAAAGATTGATTTTATATATATCACATAATTAATGCCAAAATTATTGCCTTTAGATCGTCCAAATTTGCATTATATTATACACAATCCTTGTAAACACTCAAGAGGTCACAATTTTGTTTCAGATTTTATGAATCTTGGTCATAATATTTATTTTTGTAAGCAAAGTTTGATGTTTGGTAAGGGGGATCAACTCAAAATATAGATCACCAGGTCAAATCTTACAAAAACAAAATCACTCCATATGCCAGAGTTTTGGTACAATAATAATGAAATTTGACCAGGTTATTTGTCTGGACAATATCTAGGTCAAGTTTGACGTTTGGTAAAGATTGAATGAACCGACTCCTCTCAGGTAAGCAAACTAGGGCCATCTTGGCCCTCTTGTATATTGTTATTTGCAACTAAGACCATGTTATTGTTCACTTTCATGCCCAGGTCCCTTCATGTATGCAGGGCTTTCCTTAGACCTGAAATCTCAAGAGTCTATGACTCTTGGGACCATATTTTCAAGAGTCAAAATCAAATTTGTATGAGTCATAATAATAACAAAGGAGAGTCAATCATCTTTTGTACTTTAAGCAAATTACTTAGATATAATATATAAAAAGCAACAAATTAACAAATATCTAAACATTTATTTCTTATATTCCAGTCAATAAAAGACAATGTAAACAAACATTGTGAGCATAGTGAAATCAATACGGAAAAAAACACACGCACTAGTACTGACATAATATGTATCAGGGGTGTCAATTGTCCCAAATTCGAAATCCGGAAAATTAAGCAGAGAGTCTGAGACCGTAGGATAAAGGAAATAGAGGGCAGAGCCCCTCAAGCCCTAGCTTATTGTTAATTTTTATTTTCTTTCTATGTGCAATTTCTCGTGAGTACAATGCGAAATGTTATCAATCAGACCATCCATAACACCACATGTGTATTCGTCATTTTATACAAATGTTATAAAGATTGTTGAAAATAAATTAAAATCGACGAACCATACCGTATCCGAAAACAACTGTCCGAAAACATGTCGAGATACGTCTTTTGCACATGAATTAAAATATGCATTTTGTTTGACTGCAGAAAATGAAAGCCAGTCATAAGTAACCTAGCAAACATGCAATCAATATATAATTCGGTTGACATGTATTATTTAAAAATATGATATTGCTGTGCTTTACTTTGCTAATAGAGATTTTATAGATGGAGGACATTAGCAACGTTCGTAGAATGGTACGGTTTTCGAAAAGTAGCGAAGATGTTTCGTCAATTACTGCTCATGTCAGTGCCAGAGGCTTACCATAAAAAAATCAGAAATAAATACCCCCGCCTTAAACTAACTCATCGAATTTACATTCATCTCAAAATCGACCCTGGGGGGCTCAAATCCGAATTATTTCATTTGCCATCTTCACCGAAGACATGCGACAAACAAGCCGTTTTTCTATGCCGTCTCAAATGATCAATTATTATGCCTATGTTGTAATCAATAAGCACATGCGGCATCCAAATTTGTGACTTTGCCACAAGGTCAATTATAATGGTTCTATGGTTATTTTTAGCAGCTCTGATGCAAAGCGTGTAATATGACGTTGTAGGCAGTACATAACAGCATGCATAACTTTTGCGCGTCTTTGAACGGAGCAAACATGAAGTAAAACAGGGTTGGGTGTTGTGTATTCAGCTTTGGAAATTCATTCTGACATATTGTGGAAGTATTTCTTAAAATATGCTTTACAGTCTATTGTGGATATGGAGGGGACTTATGGTTTTCGCTCTGTGCATCTGTCTGTCTGTCTGTCTGTCACACTTTTCTGGATCCTTCAATAACTTTAAAAGTTCTTAATATTTTTTCATCAAACTTGAAACATGGATGGATGGCAATATGGACATTATGCACATCATTTTATTTTGTTCCTAAGTCAAAAATTCTGGTTGCTATGGCAACAAATAGACTAGAAATACTGCTGAAAATAGTGGTTTTCTGGATACTGCAATAACTTTAAAAGTTCTTCATATTTTTTCATGAAGCTTGAAACATGGATAGATGGCAATAGGGACATTATGCATGTCATTCATTTTGTTCCCATGTCAAAAATTCTGGTTGCTATGGCAACAAACAAAAAAACTCTGACAAAGGTGGAATTTCTGACAATGGTGGAGCCGGTAGGGGACATATATTGCTTGGCAATAGTCTTGTTATATATTGGATATTTTTAAAACTGACGCGGTGAGTCTATTCTGTTTTGATGGGTTTAATACATGTCTTTTCTGCAAACAGCTGATAACAAATGCTCAGATAAATAATGGAACGTTGGTACACGCGTCATCAAACCAGCAGTGTTTTAATTGGTCATTACTAGATTTTGCAATGGGCCAAACTCCTCCTACTGGGTGGACGTGTGCTTCAATGATTGGAAACGGGCGATAACATTTAGCGTCTACCAAAAGAGATACTCTGCCCAAAGCCAATTATCGCTTTGTCTTAACAACTTTTGATCTCGTTGACGCAAGACGGTATATTCCCCCGGGTCAAATATTACGCATAACGTAATTTTCTCACGAGTCAAATAGGGTCTTCTGTATTTTTCAAGCGTCAAAACCTGAGAGCTCGGGTCAAAGGAAAGCCCTGATATAGGTACAATGTATATGAAACTGCGAATCTAACCTTTAGCAAGTCTGGTTCAAAACTTACCAATGCAGAGTCTGAGGACTTATGCTCCTGTCAATCAATATGCTTTATTTGTATCATGTTTTGTAGTCATACAGCAACTTTCAACTACATGTAGTACTTACAGAATAATTATAAATTCTTTGATTACAATTCTTCAGTGTGTGTGATTACTAGAAGCCGGCCCAGAAATTCAAGAGCTCTCAAGCCTCTTATTGTAGGATTTGTTCCCACACACAGTATGGATCTGTGAATACAATGTACCTTGCAGAACTAGACTAGTATTGATCTGTAAATACAATGTACCTTGCAGAACTAGACTAGTATGGATCTGTGAATGCAATGTACCTTGCAGAACTATACTTTTGAGCATTTATTGTCCGTCAAACATTTGTTATGCTGTTATGGCCTTCTTGTTCCTATTTGTGTGGACGTCAATAACTCAGAGATCTTTAAGATAGAGACGTCTATCTGCTATACTAGTACAATAAAATAATTATTGTAAAATATGAAAAAAACAAGAGATGTGTTTGTCAGATACACAATGCCCCCTATTGCTCTGCTTTGATTTGATTATATTTTTTTACCTTTGACCTTGAAGTATAACCTTGACCAGTTTTTTCACAGTTTATATATATTGTTAAAGAGCTTAACTAAACAATTTCGCTGGGATAATGACGTCATTTCGTCAAAAAATGATGTCATTTCACAGTAAACAATAAAAATTGTCGATAATTTTCACTGATAATTTCCACTGTTTGAAACAATGAAATTATCAGTTTTAATTCACTGATATTTCTCTATAAACCACCACTTAATTATGTTGTTATTATTAGTGTTAAGGAATTATTCAATCTCTCAGCCTGAGAAGGTAAATTGGCATGGCCTAAGTATGTATGAAGGCATGTGATTCTTCACATAATGCCATCACATTAAGGTGATTAATTAGGTCTACAGTGGTGGAGTGTTCAATCTGTCATCCGCTTTCCACTGTGGAAGCTGTTGGGTGTTGGCTGATGGAACTGTGTGATTCATTCATTGTTCACACTTGGAAGAATCTTGTCACAGAAGTATAATTGATACACTCAACTCAATTTCACATCACTTAATTGTAATTAGTGAAACATTTTTATTACCTGAAATTTATTTATTATAATTTAACTGTAATTTGTTAGCTATGATTCTTCTGACGTGTACATGTATGTGTTCAAATCATAACAGGGGGTTTCTGCTATGTCAGGGGTGTGATTTTTCCGCGGATTTCCGCGGATCGGGTCGTCTTGGAGGTCATTTCTGAGATTCGCGTAAATTTGTAAAAAAAATGGGGGGGGAGAGGGGGTACATCCAATTCCGCAGACGTCTTTTATGTGCGGCCCGAAATATCCGCGGTTCGCGAAATCACTCCGCATAGTACACTGGTAGATTCTGCCTAAGCAATTTGAAACGAGCGATGTCATTGGCTGTTGTTTTCAAATCTACCAATTAAAATCGTTCTTTTTAAATGCGTTCGGAGTTTCTTTTCTGATTTGTCTGCAAATGGCGCAGTTGCAAAGCGAAAATTAAGTTTATCCAAATGACAAATATCAATCGAATTAGCGACTGTCATCATAGAGTTAGATAGGATAAATGAAATGTGTCTGTCATCGATGAAGACTGCGTTATAGAAACAAGCAACACATAATTTTTTTTACAAATGTGCGCAGTGAATTTGTGTCTCGGAAACCAGTGTTTGCAAATTGGAGTTCACTCTACTTGCGAAGTAAAACAATTTAGAAGAGTATCGTTTGAAAATGGAAATAGACATACATGATTTGATTTTTATGTTAGTGGATCTGTGTGTAATCAGATTCATATGCATATTCTGCTTTATTATGTTTGTCACACTGTTCAGTTAACTGAAATAGCATTGAACTGTAGATGTGAAATGCAAGATTTTAAAAGGTAAACACATAAAAATATTTTAATTTTACTCAGTTTAATACATCATTAACTAAACAAGAACACTCAAGTGTGTTTGTTTATATTTATTAATGTTTTCCCCATTTGATATTTAATTAGATAAGTCCATTTACTGTGAATACATTGAACAACTGCTGTTTTTGATCACAGTAAATATTGTTTTCTTTGCATCCTCAGTATGTGAAATGTGAAGTTAAACAGGTTTTCATAAAGAAATAGTGTTATGAAGTTCAAGAAATTGTTTATTTTAATGTATGTTTTATTTTAATGTCTGTTTTAAGGTTTGCCATTGCGTTATTCGCGCGATTCGCATAGTCAAAATCAGTCGACAGAATTTTCCTCCCCTCTGACTTCGCCTCAATCACACCCCTGTATGTAAAAAAGTCCCAATCCCGATCCCAAAGCAAACGGAGCAGATCCCAAAATGCATTATTTTTTTTAATGAAGTGTGTAATGTGTACACAGTTTCCAACAAAATCGAGCACACAAATGATTCGGCACACATTGGCTCTTGCCTACTAGTACTGCAACAATTTACCGGGATATGGGTATATATTGCAATACGCAATCCACATATTGTATTGCGATACGATTTCATCATACCGGTACAAACATTTTACAAAAATTTATCTACATTTCGTCCAGAAAAGCCATCCGAAATAATGATATCAAGGTAAACAAAACAAAGTGGTGTTTAGTAAAAATAAATTGTTACATAAAAATAGCATTCTAAAAAGTCTATTATACGGAGTAGCGTTGTTACATGGGAGCATTCGTTTGATGCTTTTGAACAAATTATCGTTGAATTAATTACGCAAAACTGTAACTGTTTCGTTCGATTCTGAAATGAGCATTATTAAATTTGTAATCTGAATTTCAGAAACACACTTCCGAATTTTAATGCTAATGCGACAATAAAAATTATAGCGTCAAATAAAAAGTGCTTTATCCTTTGTCTCAATAAAAAGGGCGCGATGATCGAAAATTATGCAGACATCGCAGAACGTTGCATGGAAAGTGTGGGTGTATTTTGTGTTTTATAAAAACGGGAACATCACGTCAGGCGATTTACATGTGTTCAGTGGGAAAAAACGCCCCCATTGGACGTTATTTCATCACATCTTTAAATAGTAACAAATGCAAAAATGTATTTGATACTTAAGAAAATTGGTGAATGTTTGTGTTTCTTGTTATTCATGAGCACTTTTATAGTAAATATTTACCAGAATTTGCTTTAAAACTGGAATATACGGGATTATTGGGTTATTAGCGAGTTATACTTCTGTTACAAGTTTGCAATATATTGCGATATATTGCAATACGTGTTTTTGAACTGACAATATATTGCAATACGCTTTTTGGCGTATTGTTGCAGCACTATTGCCTACAAGGTTGGAAATAGTTTTCGATCAACTGATGTTTAGGCGCAACATTCCCAGATGTCTCTCTACATCGCTTAGAAATGTTATTATTTCACATTGTGATAGAAACAGAAACTACAGATGCTCTACAAATACATGCATGTCATAAATATTTTGGTCAGGGGCTTTATTTGCTATGAAATTTAGTCTGCATAGTGTTTCAATAACTTTTTCCTCCTCTGTCTTTCCGGCGCTTGCTAACTTTCAAATGAATAAATGTCGCCACGGTACAATAATTATTCCAAAGTGAAAATACCGAAATTGTGCAAAGCATTTTCGATCGATGCATATATTGTACGCATCGAATTTAAATAATTTGCGTAAAAGTCAAATTGGTTGCATTTTCAATACGCATATTAATGAATTTCTTTGGGGTTTTACAAAATTTGATTGGGTGAAATACGCAGATACACAGCTTATCTGGGGCACTGGGGGATGCGCTGGCTGCATGGGCTGGAGTTCACTGGCAGCATATTGCATTAGATCCATTTTCACATGATGCGGGTCGTTAAAAATCTTATTGTGTTTTGTAAATGGAACATCAAACCACGATATTTTCCAATAGAAAATTGAAGCCACACTTCGTTATTTATAGCAAACTGGCAAAGTAAGATAGCCTATTCTGGCTTGAAGGAAAGATTTTCAGACAGACCGACCGCCTACATCTCACATAAGTGGCTTATAATAAAACGATTTCCTTTTTATCATGGACACTTTACTATTTCAGTAGCTTTGTCACACAATACGAGACACATGGCCTTTGCCAATAAGTTTTCATTGATTTATTTCCCAATTATTCGTGTTATTTGATATATTGAAAGCAATACTGTGTTACTGTTTCAGGCTTTTTCCGCCCCATGCCACGGGTCCGAAATTCGGCCCCATTCCCAATGCAAATCTGGTAGTTTTTTTCCCAATTGAAAAAAAAAATCCCAATTCCAAAAAAAAAAAAAAAAAAAAAAAAAAATTTTTTTTTTTTTTTTTACCTTAAAATATACAAGTTAACCTGATCCGGTGTAGAAAATAGAAAGTGTTGCATAATTTAAGAATCTGTTGCCTTGAATTTGTTTTAAAGACTGTAAAATATGTTATTATTATTTAAGACTTTCCTTATTTTCCTCAAAATCCGGCGCTTCGCACGTTTTTTTTCACCTCAAAAAAGGCCAGGCCTTTTCCCCAAATTCAGATTAAAAAACCTGCAGTTATCTCACATGTTCATAATACTTTGTAAAATTTTAATAATAAATTATCAAAATAGTCGTTATTTACCAGTTAACGGCTTCTTTGAAATATAAGAAACACTATTTACATGCGATAATTTTTCCCAATTGAGCCAATTTTGCGAATATTTTTTTTCCCAAAATGGGGATTTTCACGACGCGAAATTCCCAAAATTCCAGTGTGGCGTATTCCCAAAATGGAGCGGAAAAAGCCTGCTGTTTAATATCAACATAAGGTGTTTATTAACCCATTTATGCCTAGCGTCTAGAAAAAAGGCCTTGGCAAACAGCGTAGACCCAGATGAGACACGGCATGATGCGGCGTCTCATAAGGGTCTGCGCTGTTTGCTTAAAGGAATTTCTGTAAGAAGTATTCTAAATATAGAAATAAATATACTAGGCATCCCTAATATTGGAATTGATCCAATTTAGAAGGATGTGAGAGTCCACTAGGCATAAATGGGTTAATAGTGCATTTCCGTCTTCCCCTGATGATAAATTTAACTGAACACACTCTGATCCTGAAAGTCTTTGGGATGTAATTTACCATCCATGCGTAATTTTAATCAGGCAAAAATGAGTGTCTACATTTTATATGAACATGCAGAGATTAGTCCCTACACTGTTCAATGCTATATCCTATACTGCAAAGACACGGTGATGTTGCTGATGTTCCGTGGGATTGTGCTCAAATCAACCAATGGAATGAATGGAGTGTATATATTCGGGTCTGCTGGCCTTATGGAAAGGTCATTTATGGTGAAAAGCTGGGTTGAACAGCTACGCCAAAACAAATAATTATACACATCTTATTCAGGCCTTATTTTCACATATTTCCTTTAATTTGACATCATTTGTTTAGATGTAGATTATTAATTTATTAATATATCTTTCAAACCGTAATTTTATTTTTGTATTGTATCAAATACTAAGGAAATCATTAATGAAAGCAAACAATAAGTTTTACTTAAGTTAAAAGTACATCTGACTGTGTTTATTCTGGTAACTGCAATAAAATGAACAAGTATCCACATAATGTGTACATGTGTTTTTCGACATGATACAGGACACAGAATTGACATGACGCCTTATCTATGATCGCTTTGTTCGGATTAAAAAACGGAAATGAAATATGGCAAAAACGGTGTAGAAAGGGTTAATGCAACTCTGACATTTGGTATTTAGAAAGATAAGTTAGATGAATTAAATTTATACCATTTCCAACGCGGCAATGCGGTCTTGACAAGAGTGATGAGTGGAAGCTTCAAGAATTACCTAGATCCCCTTTATAGAACATTAATTTATTTCACAAACTTGAAATGTCATATAAGCAATAACTATGCATTATTAAGTATGTATTATGTCACGTGTGCATGTAAAATAATTGAGAATTTTGGTGCCCAATTCGTGTAACTTTACGAAATCCCCGTTAAAAATCGTGTTTCTGTGTGTGTCAGAAACAAGTGAAAACCATTTTGTTATTATTTTAATAAAGACGTATCGATAAAGGCTATTGTAAAAGAGTTATTAGTACTGATATTAGTTAACCAATAAATGCGGTAACTTCGGGGAAGTCGGTACCTGCGTCTGATATTGGTAGCCTTTTTAATTTATTAAAAAAAAGCCTGACCGTATTCCATTTCGTACAACGCTAATTTATATCAGACAATGTCCAAACTTACTGTTTTGTTTTTGCGCTTTAAATTATATTGATTGATAAATGTCCCATAAGCAATGTTTAATATGATTAATATCACTTTTAAACGCAATAACATGTGGGATTGAGGTACCCAGCCGGCGTCAGAAAGCGCGTAAAACTTCACCAAATTCCCAGTTATAAAGCGCTATTTCGTGTCAAATACACGGGTAGGGGGGAATGTTTCGGTAATAATTTTGTTAATAACACGGGTAAATACCGGTGAAGTGTTAATTTATTGCAAATACCACCATTACAGGTAATAACGGGTTCGATTTTGGTAAGCGCGCAAGCGTTTGAGAGCGTGTTTAATGTACCGATTTACCCGTTATAAATAGCTGATCTTCTCTTTAATTGTATATTTGTTGCATTTGCAGAATAACTAAATGGCATCAACCCCTTTACAAGTGTAATATGGTGTTAAATAAGTCCTGGACCATAAAATCATCCGTGAATATCGCGTAAATCTATATGCAGTCTATAGACAAAGAAGCCATTTTGGTGTTAGCTTGTCTAGGTTTTCTTCCCGCTGAGCCACGTGATTAAGCGGGCGGAGCGATCACTGATAAGGCGTCATGTCAATTATTTGTGGTAGGCGTTAGATTGTTGTCATACCATGTGAACTCTACCTGCCAACAAGCTCCAAAGGTGATAATAAAGAACATTAAATATAGATTTTATTTTCCTGGTTGAAATGTTGACTGATTGACAGGAAAATGTGTAAGAAATACTGTGTGACTTTTTTGTGTTTGGCAACATAGGGTAAAAGGTGGGACAAATGACTGAAAGTTTGTAAATGTTTTGTTTTGGAGGGGGGGAGAGGTGAAACAAAATAATTAACTGAAATGTTTTTCAACAATTTTTAGCCCACCATCAGGGCTCTCGGAAACGCTTAATTATGTGTATTTGTACGCATAAATTTGAAAAAGGATGCATGTCCCAAACCAATCCAGAGTCCCTGATATGCACGTTTTTTTTGCAATAAAAATGTATACAAATATGAAAATTGCGCCATATCCAGCAGCTGAAATGTACCAAAATTGTCCGCCATTCAAATCCGGACTGTTTTTCAATGTGGTTTCATTGTCAGCATAAGCATTTAAACAAAAAGCGAAACCCGGTCTGCACCATAGTAAGCGACCAGGTGTGACCTTTTTGTTTTGGAAGTGCGCATGCTAGCTAAGCCAATCAATATCAAGCTCATTTACACCTGAGATAACTTTGTTGAATGAAATGTTAGAATGGGTGGAGCTAACGGTTCATAATCCGAGTTAGACGCAATATATCGGGTGTTAGAAAGCACGTGCAGCATTTATAGTTTGCACATTAACTTGACGGGGGCAAACTTACTGTATCTGATTGCACATAAAGTGCCGTGTACAGTTCATGAATATTCTTTTATAACGACCAATGAACAGCGTCATCTATATTTAGATTTCATTCAACATGTATAAGTCATTTTCTGGAAATCGGGAGAAAGTTAAAGCGATTTTTCGAAAACCGTTTTTTAATTTAATTTGTCATAATTATTTATATTTTGTGTTGTCTGTGTACATTTGTTTGGTTTTAATTTGTTTTCAGCAAATCTTAGGAAAATAAATATCGTAATTGTAAATGTTTAAAGCAAGTCCCGTTTCAGATATCATTTACGAGAATTTCTTCGATATATTTGCTGACATGTACAATCATTGTTTTGACAGACCACACGTGCTTATCTAATGTTTGTGTTTCGAAATACATGTACATAGGATATTGGATTTTCGGTGTTTGTTTGGGAAATAAAACAAAGACGCAGTTGGCGGTTTTCTATAGGCCTTTTGTACTGACCAACATAATAATTAATAGTTCACATGCTTATATAACATTTAGGGATAAGAAACACGGGTTCTAGACACTTTGGAAAAAAATCATCGCGGTGATCACGGGTGTTCCCGTTTACAATAGCGTGCAATCGCGACGATTTCTGGTGTTCACTGAACACCGCGGTCAGTAGCATGTCCATCCCCCGCGAAATGTCACCTATTGGGGAAAAGTGAACACCGCGGACAGGTGTTTTTGTTTAAGTACACGGTGCCTGTACTGTATTTTTCCCTGAAAATTTAAAGATGTGTGCAAAATACAACTGGACTCCTACTTTTTCCTTTTGGACTGCTACTTTTTCCAAGGAAGGAGTCCATGGACTCCTGTTTTAAAATCCTAGCGAGAGCCCTGATCATTACTTAATGGAGTTTTGTTCTTTTGAGAGGGGACATCCCAGACTACTGTTAATTCGCAATCATAATGTTTCAATGCACAGTTCACGCCATCTGCGAAAACAAACCAAGTACTCTTAAATACAGTATAGAGACAAACCTAGAAAACATGATGTTTTGAACTGGTTTAGATGGTAGTGCCATCATGAAACCAATCAGATATAAATCAGAAGTTTGATTCATACTCTGCACACTTGGAGATATTGGAATAAAATTCTTTTGTCTCACAAATAAATAAATCGCTACTTTATCAATTATTATGCAATTTTTATACGCCCGTCTATGACGGGACGTATTATGGTATACCCCGCGTCCGTCTGTCCGTCCGTCTGTCCGTCCGTCTGTCCGTCCGTCTGTCTGTCCGTCCGTCCGTCCGTCCGTCCGTCTGTTAATGTCGTACGCTACGTCAAATATCCTTTGACAGATTTTCTTCAAATTTTAACACAATCTTAATATTGATAAACCCTGATCCCCTTTCGTTTTTGACGGAATTCTGAATTGTCGTTCCAGAGTTATGGGACTTTGTTCGTCAAAATTTCGTGATTTCATTGAATGTCCTACTGTAGCTCAAATATCCTTCGATGGATTTTTTTCAAATTTCAACACAATCTTAATATTGATAAACCCTGATCCCCTTTCGTTTTTGACGGAATTCTGAATTGTCGTTCCAGAGTTATGGGACTTTGTTCGTCAAAATTTCGTTATTTCCATGCTCATGTACTTATAAAATAAACCATGTATTCAAATACAAATAAACTGAAGTAAAAAAATGATTCAAAGGGTTATTTATTACCTTACTACTTCATTGGCGAACGACGGGCGTATCATGCGCTCATGGCGCAGCTTTTATTATGAAAATGATGCAATAAAAAAATGCCTTGTTGATACTGTGTTATTTTGTAGAAAACTTAAGTAAGTCACTCAAGTTGTTTCATAAATTCAGTGAAGTTTACCTTGACCCCACCAATCCTCCCAAGGGGTGAATGTCTTTGTACAAGGTATCTAGGTATGACATTTGATGAAAGTATCAGTAACTGTTGATGGTAATTGGTCAGCCACTTAGTTCCCTTGTTCTAACTGTTGATGGTAATTGGTCAGCCACTTAGTTCCCTTGTTCTCTTACCCAGGATCAGTAACTGTTGATGGTAATTGGTCAGCCACTTAGTTCCCTTGTTCTCTTACCCAGGTAACTGTTGATGGTAATTGGTCAGCCACTTAGTTCCCTTGTTCTCTTACCCAGGTAACTGTTGATGGTAATTAGTTAGCCACTTAGTTCCCTTGTTCTCTTACCCAGGATGATGCTCGTCAGTTCTTCGCGCTGGCGGGTAACGCAGACGAAGGCGACCTATCTGGGGAGTTGGCGGCCTTCATGAAGCGTCTGTGGAAGGACTCCGGGGTGGCCCACTGCGTCGGCAGATCACGAGAATACCAGCTGAATGACTCAGCCGAATAGTAAGTGGTTTCCACAGTTACTTGTCTGTTTAATGGAAAGCTTAATCTAAGGGTTTAACCCTGAATTGTGTTGAATTTTATGATCTTAATATATTGATTGATTTATGCATACTTCTGTCCAGAAGTTATGTTACTTCTGGGGTCAAAAATATTTCAATAATGCATTGATTCTGCTAGACGAGCGCCATAATTTTCACTTGTCCTTCAGACACATACACTTGTCCTTCAAATATGTGTGAAATAAAGATTGTAAGGGGCTAATATTGCCTTTAAAGTTCTGAAAAGTCAATACACTACAGTTCTGTCATATTGCGAAAAGTATGCAAAAAATATACTTAATTTTTTCTTTGGTTAAAAAAATGGTGATGCATTTTTTATGTCTCCCAGTCTTTTTATGTCCCTCAGTCTATACTGGGGAACATATTGTTTTTGCCCTGTCTGTTTGTTTGTTGGTTTGTTTGTGTCAAATTTAACATTTGCAATAACATTTGCAATAATGAGGATAGCAACTTCATATTTGGCATGCATGTGTATCTCATGGAGCTGCTCATTTTGAGTGATGAAAGGTCATGGTCATCCTTCAAGGTCAAAGGTCAAATATATGGGTCAAATTCATCAAACTTGAACATTTGCCATAACTTTTAAAATATTGAAGATAGCAACTTCATATTTGGCATGCACGTATCTCGTGGAGCTGCACATTTTGAGTGGTGAAAGGTCAAGGTCATCCTTCAAGGTCAAAGGTTAAATTTATGGGGGGGGGACATAGTGTTTCACAAACACATCTTGTTTTTATGTGGAAATTTGTTCTCAACAGTGCTACGGTAGTTTTAAAAGGTCAGTATTAATCTGTGACATGTACCGTTACTTTATACACTTCACGTTGGGACGGGGTTTGTTTGGCTGCCTCAGCGCTGATATGGTTACGCAAAATTTGATGTTGGGCAAGTGGGGATATACTTTGTCACACTACACAAGCCTGAATGTGATGTACAATGAAAGCACTAAAATGACCAAACTGGATTTAGTTTTGATTTTTGGATTATAGATAAAATTAAAGTGTGCGAACAATACGCTCAAGTTTTACTGTCAAAATAGATAAGCTTATAGAAAAGGAATTTAATTCAATGAAAAAGTCAAACTGGTTTGAAAATACATGTTTTAACATCACTTTTTTTCACTTGTCATGTAGGACAACAGCTTTTGGGAAATTAACTCGTCCTTTTAAGATTTAATTCGTCGATACGAACGGACGAGTAGAATTTTTGTCTCCTGAGCTTATCTGAGCAGATTGTGCTAAAGGGAAGCATTTAGGATACCGTCTGTAGGTATGTGCATGTATCTGTCTGTCTGTTACTTTTTTCTTTAAACAACTTCTCCTGAACTGCTTAGTAGATTTTAAAAAGCTTAATACAGCCAACTAAATCATGCTCTATCTGAATAACATTTCAATCAGTATTTATTAAGGTGGACAGGCAAAGGCTGAACACATACTGTTTGGTTACTATGTCAACATGTACTTATAAACAGAAGCTAATATGATGGATGTATTGGTTTGTCTTCCTGACCAGTGGAACATCATGACTTGAATATCAATTTTTTTCTCTGTTGAATACCAACAGTATTTTTGAGCCAACTTTGCATACATGTAATTTCAATGTAACCAAAACTTGTTGAGTGTCCAAGAATGTTGGGCATGATTATTGTAAATACTATAGTAATCATGTGTGTGATGACTTCATATGAATGTTGATGAAACTCTTGCAGTTAATAACTCAATCAAAACCAGTGAATTATTTAACGAATATCTTGTCTCTTGGCAATCTTTGCATACTTTGTGATACTTCATTTCAAATTGACAAATCTAAATCTTTTACACGTGTTAATTGCCAAGTTTATACATTTCCTGATATATCCTTTGTGTAAATAAATACTAATTGTCCCCTACCGGTTTCACGGGAGGGGACTTATGGTTTGTGCTCTGTGTGTCTGTCAGTCCTTCAGTCCGTGAGTCGGTCGCAATTGTCTGGATCCTGCGATAACTTTAAAAGTTCTTCATATTTTTTTCATGAAACTTAAAACATGGACAGATGGCAATATGGACATTATGCACATCGTTTCATTTTCTTCCTATGTCGAAAATTCTGGTTGCTATGGCAACAAATATAAAAAAAATATATAAAAAATTCTGACAACGGTGGACATATATTGCTTGGCATTAGTCTTGTTGAGAATGGCACTGATAAACAGTGGTGTGAGTTTTCTGCCGATCTGATTGACCCAAGTGTCATTTCTTAATTCATGTAAATTCGTCAGAAAAAAATGGGGGGTTAGAGAGTACGACCATTTCTGTGGCCTATTTCATTAGCGACTGGAAAAATCTTTTCTTTAAAACAAATTGCATATTGCGCTAGTGGTAAATTTGTAACCAACAATGTCATTGGCTTTGGTTTCCCAATCCTCAAATCAAAATTGGTCTTTGATAAAAAAATTATTTATTACTTTGCTGATCTGTTTGCAAATTAAGACATTCGAGTTTATCAAAGAACTGACAACTTTCAACAAATTGTGTTTATTTACATATCAATGAATAACAAATTTAAATGGGATAAAATTTACCAAACCAGGGATAAAATAGAACAAACCATGGTTTCAATGTTTCTATAAGAAAACAATACCAGTTTGCAAATGGTTAATGTAATTATTCTGGTAAGCCCAAGTTGGAAGTGTGGTCCTTCATGTGAAAAAATCGTGTAGTTCGTATCCCGTGGTAATTTGTTGATAAATAAACTCTGTAGAACTTTGTAATGAAAAGTGTGCTTACCACATTGTGAAAGTACAGGGCCCTTGCTACACTTTGGGGGATTGGGGCCAGGGCCCTTAGAGGGGGGAATTTCGCATCGTTTTGGGCGAAAAGGGGAATTTGAGAAGATCTATTCACCAACCATTCAAAACCTTAAAATTGCTATATCTTAATGTAATTTACATAAAAATGTAATTTACATAAATATACATTTTATCAAAGGTTAATAGCATGATAGCAGATGGCAAAATAAGTATAAAAGTAAAAAAATAATTATACCCCCACAAATAAAGTTTAAGGGGGTATATAGGAGTGAGCTTGTTGGTCTGTCGGTCCGTATTTAGTGTCCGCTCTCTATTTCAAGTTGTTTTCGAATATGGGTCATGCCGGGTCAAAAACTAGGTCACGGGGTCACTTAGTGCGTTTTAAACATTGAGCATGGTGTCTGCTCTCTAATTCAAGTAGTTTTCATCCGTGCTTCACCAAACTTGGTCAGATGTTGCATCTAGACGATGCCTAGGCCAAGTTCAAACATGGGTCATTGTAGGTCAAAAACTAGGTCATGTGGTCACTTAGTGCGTTTTAAACATTGAGCATGGTGTCCGCTCTCTACTTCAAGTAGTTTTCATCCGATCTTCACCACAGTTGGTCAGAAGTTGTATCTAGATGATGTGTAGGTCAAGTTCCAACATGGGCCATGCCGGGTCAAAAACTAGGTCATGGGGTCACTATGTGCGTTTTAAACATTGAGCATGGTGTCCGCTGATTTTGTGAAGACAACATGCAAAATATTCTGTGTCAATGCGGAATGTGGGGGTATTAGTCACGTCTTTGACAAAGCTCTATTTTTTTTTGGAGGGGGGAATTTTTAGCTGAAATAGGGGAAAAAAGTATACTATTTTAAGGGGAGAATGGGGCTGAAGTAAAGGGCCAAACAAGGGCCCTGAAGTAAATCGTTTTCCAGCATAATTCATTAGGGTTAAGAGACGAAATGGCAAACATTACCTATTCATTACAATAAAAATTGTTTGATTTGCATTCATAGCATGTGAATGAGAGGTACCGTAAAAATGCAGTCGTAAGTCGAGATTTTTTTCCTCCAAAAACTGATTAAAATTATAGTCTCAACTTATGAAATCGTTCATGAAAAAAATCGAAGTCGATCGATCCAAAGCAAAACGTCTTATTTGAACTGACTCGAATTAATTTAATAATATTTTTCAACTTCGCATTTGCTTCATTTTGATAATTGAATCCAAAGTAAATTTTCGCAAGTGATTTTTTTTATGGAATTGTAAACAAAGAGTCAGTTAAAGTCTTCCGAAAATTGTGCACTCTGTGTGAATTGACAGTTTGACGTCATCAAAGGAAAGCCGCTTCTTGTCTGAAGCCATAAAGTGACAAATTTTCTCGCCGACAAAATTGGCTTCCTTTGTCTAGCAATCAACATGCCGAACCAATCATGTGTTTGTTCTTCAATGGCAATCGTCCAATTAAATAATAGCTCGTGCAAAGCTCAGCCTTCCAATCTTTTGCAGAGAACGGAGGTGGAGTTTAACGGTTAATTGAGTGTTTTACGCATGTCGAGTTCCAATTTGCCAAAATTACTTGGCCTAAGCATTTAAACGACAAATACATTTATCAATGATTTTCCAATTTACAAACTTTCTGTACAGTTCCTAACTATGGCAGACGCTTGTGTTTACAAAATTCCTAAACACATATATCGTACATGTAAATAATGGCACAGTGTTTTATTGGATTGATTATACTAATTACCAAATTGCAATGTAATACTATTACTATCTACTATAATATCGGGTTTGTTTATAATTAACATGTTAAACAATGAAGTTGCGTCACAGACTTGGAAATATATTTGATAGGGTCGCAATTTACTGATGCTGATATATTTTTCTGTAATTTTTACCCGACTTATGAAGTGCACATACATAAAATGTCACATTTTCGAACCATTTTTATACCCCTGACGTATGAGCAGGTAGACCTATGACTGAGTTTTTACGGTAATATGAGAATGAGAGGTAAATAAGGCCTTGTGAAAGAAATCTTGTCAAGTTCAATTAAGTGTAAATCTTTGTCTGTTTTGAGAGGTTCAATACCCTGTTTATAAGCACATTTCATCATCCAAAATCAGTTGATATAATAATTTTCCTCCCCTTGAACATGTCAGAAAAACATGTAACACCCTTGTACATGTATATACCTGTGATTTTCAAATACGCCTGACTTGGTACATTCTCAATACACTTTGTACCTTACTAACATCATTTATATAAGCGTCACAAGTATTAAACTTCCTTCATTGGTTTAAGCAAAAACAAAGATGCATAGATCCACATAATACAGAGAAATACAGAGATTGATGCGGTTTTATATACTGATGCATATTAATATGATGAAATACACATGTACCCTGAAAACCAGTGATTACTATGCGTCCTAAAGCGTTAAACTAATTGTCAAGCAGATGCATTTATGTGAAAAGTTTTCATCCAAGGCAACTTTTGTCTGGAAAAATGTGTTGAAGGCCCTTAGTTCCGCTCAACAAACCAAGTTGCTGTAATTTATAAAAATTATTGCCCCAAAACTGGTAATCAGGTAAATTATATGTGTCTAGGCATGACAGACTTATGACCTTTTTGACCAAATAGAACCAATAAGTAAAGCCAGAAATATTCTTAAAACAATGTTATTTCCACACTCTTGTTGTCTTTGTTGGGTTCGAATAGATAAACAGAGGGCTGATTGTGTCTGAAATGTTCCAGGCCATGTAAGCACAACTACCATCTCTCATCAACATGTGACTTGGTTGCAGGCCATGTAAGCACAACTACCATCTCTCATCAACATGTGACTTGGTTGCAGGCCATGTAAGCACAACTACCATCTCTCATCAACGTGTGACTTGGTTGTGCTCCTGACCATCATGCATGTGACCAGTTGGTTGCCTCTTATGTCTGACTAAAAATCCTCTAAACCACTTTTATCCAAACAAGAAATATGCTTCTAGCAGATACATGTATGCTTGTGGGGTTTCCAATCACAATCCAAATAACTTTGTTTTTGTGTGTGTTTTTTTTGCCTGCAAATGTTACCAGAATATTTAAGGGAAAGCTTGACCCAGAAGTTTTATTGCGCCATCAGATATAACCATCTCACATTTTATATTCTGGAAAATAAATATATATAGTTTCTTAACTTTCTTCCATAAATTGGAGCATTAACACTTGAACCAATCTTAGCTGTGAGTAATAATGTGTAAAATTTCTCAAAAGCTATATAAGTGCTAGTTATGTTTTCATAAATATCAAAACAACTGCATACTGTTGTGTGCAGCTCTAAAGAATAAGTCTGAGAAAATATCAGACTGTTACACTTGACGTTTTCAGAGCTTTATTTTCAATGATGAAAAGTCAATTTATTATCTTGTTTAAAAAAAACTTTTTGTGTGGAAAAATGGTTAAAAAGTATATGAATATTTGTTGTTGTTTTTGTTTAAATAATGCACACCTAAGCCTTTGATACGCTGTTTCTTTGCAATAAGAGGGAGTTTCCTTTGAAAATGTTTATAAATTTGGGCTTGTCATACATTTTCAATTTTAATAGAAGCAAAATAAAAACAAATCCAGTGATGGAAATAAAAAAATGGTATGTTAGCAACGGTTTGAAAAATGTTGCTACAGTTTAGTAATTTGTTGTTTTACAAGTAAAATGTCACACACAAAAAATGCGATAATACACTGTAATGGCTTGTTTTTCTCTCGAACTCAAAGATAAACACAGTAAATTGGGAAATTGTGCAGGCTGCCGCAGAAATAAAAGAACAAATTGAACATTAAGCCTATAGAACATGCCGGGGAGATTTGCACACTTCATAATCCTGATCGACTGGAATATTTATGCACCGTTATGATCAAACGGATGACATTTCAGGAAATAACTGAAATCTAGAATTTGTCAGTATTGTTTGCACTTTCCTGATATGAAATGAATATCAAAAGAAAGTATCATAGTGCATCTTTTTGTCTAGCCTGTTTTCGAGAGGCTGATATAGCAGTCACCATGTTTGTCCGTATGTGCTTGCAGGCGACTAAGATTGTTCTGAATATAACTCTTATAAAAAAAAACAGCATGAGGAGACAGCAGTTTGAGTGTAACACCAATTCCCCTCTCTTAAAGACAACTTCACACTAAGAGGTAAAAAGTCAACATTTTGCCATTGAACATCATATCCAGACTGTGACTTTATCTTTCTACGTGGCTTGCCATGTTAACAGCCTAAATATGTTAAAAACACAAAAGTATCTATATTTTTCCAGCTTGAGGGCTTTTGTGTGTGTTGTTTTATGTTGTTTATTAGTTACAAACATAATTATTTGGTATTACGTAGTATTGAAAAAATAGTGTAAAAAAAAAAGTGATCAAAACATCAAATAAACATGTGCTCAAATATCAACAGGATAAAGGGAGGTGTGTATGATGGGTTGTTATCAATATAGCTGTAGTGATGGGAAAAAAACTAATCCTTGTAATCTGTGTGCATTTTCAGCTACCTGAATGCGCTGGACCGTATCTCAGTGCCGAACTACATCCCGACAGAGCAGGACGTGTTGAGGACGAGAGTGAAGACCACTGGCATTGTGGAGACACATTTCACATTCAAAGACCTCCACTTCAAGTGAGAGTTTATAATATCATTATTATTTGGACGGTTGAGTTTGACATTCCTGGATCTTATAAAGTATTATAAGCATATACAAAAGTTTCACTTTAAGTCCGGAATTTTTATTGCCTCCCCTGCACTGTACCACAAAAATTAAGACCCCATATACATTTTGAGCTCACTTGAGCATAATAGGGCCGGTGTTGTGCCTCATCAACTTTGAGTGAGCTTGTTACATCTGGAGAGGTCCGGGTTATATCCAATCTTGATGAGACTTGGTCAGAATGTTCACGTTAAAAGTATCTTGGCTGAGATGGAATCTGGGTCATGTGCAATCATATACTAGGTCATCAGGTCAAATCTAAGAAAAACCTTGATCCTTTTCTACAGGCCACATTTATGACTAGATTTTTATGAAGGTTGAGTTCAAATCTTGGTTTGGTGCCGAAAACTAAGTGACTTGCTCAAATATTAAAAACAAAAATAACCTCTCTCTCTTAGAGGCCACATGTGTGACTCGATGTTGATGAAACTTGCTTAGAATGTAAATCTTGACAATATCTAGGACAATTTCGAGTCTGGGTCACATGGACTCAAATCTAGGTCACCAGATCATATCTGAGGAAAAGTAACCTCTCTTGTGGCTGTATTTACGACTCAATTTTAATTAATCTTAGCCTGAATATTTATTTTGACGATGTATAGGCCGAGTCTGAATGTGGGCTGTGTGCATCCAAAAACAGGTCAAATCTTATGAAACCATTTTTACGACCCTTGATGAAACTTTGTCACAAGATCAGTTGGAATCTGGTTCACCTGAATTCAAAACCTTTTTACAAAGTCTCCTAAAGCAGCTCACATTTTAAGATCTTTGTACATTATATTTGTAAATCATAATAAAAAAAGTATAAGAACATTCTTATATATAGCACAAATTGTAAGACCCCCAGTAAACTAACTTTGTCAATTGTTATGTAAAAATTTCAAAAACACAAAAATGAAAATTGCCTGAAAACAGCCACATGGGGTGTTTTATTGTACACAGAATTTTGATGTGGGAGGTTTTGTTTGTGCATAGGATGTTTAATGTGGGATGTTTTGATTGTACACAGGATGTTTGATGTGGGAGGTCAGAGGTCTGAGCGTAAGAAGTGGATCCACTGTTTTGAGGGTGTGACTGCCATCATCTTTATTGTGGCCATGAGCGAGTACGACCTCACACTGGCTGAGGACCAGGAGATGGTAAGAGTTACCTGCATTTACATTGTTTTGTTGTTTTTATGCCCCCCTTCGAAGAAGAGGGGGCATATTGTTTTGCACATGTCGGTCTGTCGGTCCGTCCGTCCACCAGATGGTTTCCGGATGATAACTCAAGAACACTTAGGCCGAGGGTCATGAAACTTCATAGGTACATTGATCATGACTGTCAGATGACCCCTATTGATTTTCAGGCCACTAGGTCAAAGGTCAATGTCACATTGACTCGAAATAGTAAAGTGGTTTCCGGATGATAACTCAAGAATGCTTAGACCTAGGATCATGAAATTTCATAGGTACATTGAGCATGACTGGCAGATGACCCCTATTGATTTTCAGGTCACTAGGTCAAAGGTCAAGGTCACAGTGACTCGAAACAGTAAAATGGTTTCCGAATGATAACTCAAGAATGCTTATGCCTATGATCATGAAACTTCATAGGCACATTGATCATGACTGGCAGATGACCCCCTATTGATTTTCAGGTCACTAGGTCAAAGGTCAAGGTCAGAGTGACCCGAAATAGTTAAATGGTTTCCTGATGATAACTCAAGAATGCTTACACCTAGGATCATGAAACTTCATAGTTACGTTGATCATGACTGGCAGATGACCCCTATTAATTTTCAGGTCACTAGGTCAAAGGTTACAGTAACAAAAAAACATATTCACACAATGGCTGCCACTACAACTGACAGCCCATATGGGGGGCATGCATGTTTTACAAACAGCCCTTGTTTTCAAATTTGGGGGAGTTATTTGCAATTTAAAGAAGTATTCATTTTGCTCTTATTACTGCCGAGATGTTTCTAAAATACTATTGAAAACTGTGAAAAAGATAATCTAGCATTAATTGGTTGATCAAACAAAACGATTTATCAAAACAATTCTTGAATGGCTTGTTTATAATTTGCAGAACCGCATGATGGAGAGCATGAAGCTGTTTGACTCGATATGCAACAACAAGTGGTTCACCGAGACCTCCATCATTCTGTTCCTCAACAAGAAGGACCTCTTTGAGGAGAAGATTCGCAAGTCCTCACTTAGTGTCTGCTTCCCTGAATACACAGGTATAGTTCACCTTTCTGACCTTGTCTGCTTCCCTAGATACACAGGTATAGTTCACCTCTCTGACTTTGTCTGCTTCCATAGATACAAAGGTTCAGTTCACCTTTCTGACTGTCTGCTTCCCTGAATACACATTTACAGTTCACCTTTCTGACTTTGTCTGCTTCCCTGAATACACAGGTACAGTTCACCTTTCTGACTTTGTCTGCTTCCCTAGATACACAGGTACAGTTCACCTTTCTGACTGTCTGCGTCCCTGAATACACAAGTATAGTTCACCTTTCTGACCTTGTCTGCTTCCCTAGATACACAGGTATAGTTAACCTTTCTGACTGTCTGCTTTCCTGAATACACAGGTACAGTTCACCTTTCTGACTTTGTCTGCTTCCCTAGATACACAGGTACAGTTCACCTTTCTGACCTTGTCTGCTTCCCTAGATACACAGGTACAGTTCACCTTTCTGACTTTGTCTGCTTCCCTAAATACACAGGTACAGTTCACCTTTCTGACTGTCTGCTTCCTTGAATACACAGGTAAAGTTCACCTTTCTGACTTTGTCTGCTTCCCTGAATACACAGGTACAGTTCACCTTTCTGACTGTCTGCTTCCTTGAATACACAGGTACAGTTCACCTTTCTGACTGTCTGCTTCCCTGAATACACAGGTACAGTTCACCTTTCTGACTGTCTGCTTCCCTAGATACACAGGTACAGTTCACCTTTCTGACTTTGTCTGCTTCCCTAGATACGCAGGTACAGTTCACCTTTCTGACTGTCTGCTTCCCTAGATACACAGGTACAGTTCACCTTTCTGACTTTGTCTGCTTCCCTAAAAACACAGGTACAGTTCACCTTTCTGTCTGATTCCTTGAATACACAAGTACAGTTCACCTTTCTGACTGTCTGCTTCCCTGAATACACAGGTACAGTTCACCTTTCTGACTGTCTGCTTCCCTGAATACACAGGTACAGTTCACCTTTCTGACTGTCTGCTTCCCTGAATACACAGGTACAGTTCACCTTTCTGACTGTCTGCTTCCCTGAATACATGGGTACAGTTCACCTTTCTGACTGTCTGCTTCCCTGAATACACAGGCACAGTTCACCTATCTGACTGTCTGCTTCCCTGAATACACAGGTACAGTTCACCTTTCTGACTGTCTGCTTCCCTGAATACACAGGTACAGTTCACCTATCTGACTGTCTGATTCCCTTGATACACAGGTACAGTTCACCTTTCTGACTCTCTGCTTCCCTGAATACACAGGTACAGTTCACCTATCTGACTGTCTGCTTCCCTGAATACACAGGTATAGTTCACCTTTCTGACCTTGTCTGCTTCCCTTGATACACAGGTATAGTTCACCTGTCGGACTTTGTCTGCTTCCCTGAATACACAGGTACAGTTCACCTTTCTGACTGTCTGCTTCCCCAGATGCACAGGTACAGTTCACCTTTCTGACCTTGTCTGCTTCCCTGAATACACAGGTACAGTTCACCTTTCTGACTTTGTCTGCTTCCTTGAATACACAGGTACAGTTCACCTTTCTGACTTTGTCTGCTGCCCTGAATACACAGGTACAGTTCACCTTTCTGACCTTGTCTGCTTCCTTGAATACACAGAGGTACAGTTCACTTTTCTGACTTTGTCTGCTTCCTTGAATACACAGGTACAGTTCACCTTTCTGACCTTGTCTGCTTCCTGAATACACAGAGGTACAGTTCACCTTTCTGACTTTGTCTGCTTCCCTAGATACACAGGTACAGTTCACCTTTCTGACCATTGTCTGCTTCCCTGAATACACATGTACGCTTTACCTTTCTGACCTTGTCTGCTTCCCTAGATACACAAGTACAGTTCACCTTTCTGACCATTGTATGCTTCCCTGAATACACATTTACACTTTACCTTTCTGACCTTGTCTGCTTCCGTGAATACATAGGTACAGTTCACCTTTCCAGGGGTGTCAATTTTCTTCATTATCCCAGAAATCAGGATTTCAGCCGACCATTGAGATCAATTAAAACCAGATTTGATATTTTTTTAGGAGGGGGGGGGGGGATGAGGGTTAAAATAGTTTGAAAGCACAATGTAGAACAAAAGTAATATATTTGTCAAAGCTTCATCGTCTTTGTGCTCGGTACCAATTTTTCTCCAGTATTTTATTGATTAATTTCTGATTGGCTAGCCGATGGCTCGGACATGCTCGATAACTGACAGAAAATCGTCGCTACTTTCTGAAATTCTTACAAGTCAACGAAACGTTGCACATATCAGCCATCAATTCATGAAATATTCTAAGTTATGGATTAGCAAAGTTAAGCAGTTCAATAGCATATTGTAAAGCAATATGTTAACCAAATTACATATTGATTACGTATTTTCTTGGTAAATGTTTTTCATTTTTGGCATTCATACAATTTGCACATTTTATTTAATGTTTAAAACATGTATATTTTTCAGATTTTTTCGTTTTCGGATATAGTAATTTTCAATTTAATTAATTTTTAGCTCTACTGGCTGAAGGCCTGAAGAGCTTATGTCATGGCGTGGTTTCTGTCGTCCATGCATGTGTTAGACTTTTTCTTGTTAACGCGATAAAGTCCACAGTTTTCATCTGATTCTTTTCAAACTTGTTAAGTGTCTTTATATTAATGAGGACTCGAACCCTATTGAAAATGGGTTACATCAGAGTAAAAAGTCCAGAATTATCTCCCCTTGAATTTGAGAAAATTGTGAAATAAGGCTTGTTTACGCAATTAAGTCCACAGTTATCATTCAATCATTTCCCAACTTGCACAGTGTCTTTATCTGAATGATGAGTCAAACCCTATTGTAAATGAGCAATATCGGAGTTATAAGTCCAGAATTATCTCCCCTTGAATTTGAGAAAAAAATTAAAATTCAGTTTTTTTATGTGATAAAGTCCATAATTTTCATCCAATTCTTGGCAAACTTGCACAGTGTCTTTGTATCAAAGAGGACTCAAACCCTTTTTTAAAAAGAGCAATATCGTAGCAATAAGTCCAGAATGACTTCCCCTTGAATATGAGAAAATTTTGAAATCCCGCTTGTTCATAATGAATTCCACAGTTTTCATCCAATTATTTTCAAATTTGCACAGTATCTTTATATCAATGAGGACTTGAACCCTATTGAATATGAGCAGTATTGGAGAAATAAGTACACAATAATCTCCCCTTGAATTTGAGAAAATTCTCCTTGTTTGCGCGATTAAGCACACAGTTTCCATCTTATTCTTTCCAAACTTGCACAGTGTTTATAGCAGTAGAGCAATTCAGGCCCTCATTGGCCTCTTGTTTACATCCATTTTAAACAAACCTATAATAACGAATACACATACGATGATGCGGACCGCTTGATTCATGATATTTTCTTAGTTTTCACCTGAAATTGCAACTAGAAATACTATAAAATAGTACAATTATTAGAGAGGGCTCAAGGTGGGGCATTGCCCTTAATCTCCATTGGGGACCTGCGTTCCCAGACCCCGGCCTAATTTTCCGGATTTTAAATTTGGAACAATTGACATCTCTGCCTTTCTGACCTTGTCTTCTTCCCTGAATACACAGGTACAGTTCATCTTTCTGACCTTCAAGTGGGCGAGGTTCAATAAACAGAAAATGTGTCATAATTGTCTGATAAATATGTGATGAAAGTTTTTTATCCATGACATTTTAGCAGTCCAATAATTTTTCACATCCATTCCCCAGGGTTTGATAAATAACTCGCAGTTTGTTCAGGTTTTATGCTGTTTGCTACTCATCAATAACTAAGGGTTGGAAATGAAGCCTTTAAAACTTGACGTTAGCATGAAAGGTATTTAATTAAATTTAACTTTCTATGGGACTCCAAATGTGTCAAAATATGTATCTCAGTGGAAAAGGGTTAACAATTGAGTTCATATACTTATTACCAGACAAGCCAATACCATTGTCATGCAGTCATTGCAGAGGATTTGATATTTGCTTGAGCAATACAGCAGTTTTCCATATCCTTTCCCCAAGGCCCATTTTGTTATACACTATTCATGATTTTCATATGCATTCTTTCCTGCAGGGGCTGATACATATGACGAGGCGGCTGCCTACATTCAAGTTCAGTTTGAAAATCTGAACAAGAAGAAGGACACAAAGGAGATCTACACACATTTCACCTGTGCCACGGACACCAACAATGTGCAGTTCGTGTTTGATGCCGTCACCGATGTCATCATCAAGAATAACTTGAAAGATTGTGGCCTATTTTAATATTGAGGGTAGGTGGAAATAAGCTCTGTTTAGGGTGGTAATAAACCTGATTTCTAAAGATGATGGCCTATTTTAATGTTTTATTTGGAGCTCAACTGTTTTTGGTTCACTATTGAAACACAAATTTATCAGTTTGTGTAGTAGTTAAAAGTTAATACTAGTAATTTATTTAAGCTGATGAATTGAAATACTGCTCATGAATAAAAGCAGCAACAACAATAGCCATATAGTAAAGTTAAAAAAAACACAATTTTGATTTAATTTTTAAAAAAAGAAAAGAAAATGTTAACTTTAACAATTGGTTCATTGACCTTTGTAATTAATATCTTTGACATTGATAGTTTAAAGATGATTTGAATCAAAATCAATAATATTCATTATGAGGATCTTCTTTTCCATCGAAAGTTTGCGTCTAATTATAGCGCTATGTTGCTATTATTAGAAGTAATTCCTTACATTTTTAACTTTGGACTTTGATGATCAATAGCTTGCCATTAAATTCCATGTGTAATGATAGGAGACTTAGTTTGCCGTAAATAGTTTACATCATGTACTTGTATATCGTATTTTGAACTTGGTAATTATATAAGGAACAAAAGTGAATGTAGAGAAATGAATTATAAGTGATTATCAGTAAAACAAAATAAGATATGGGTTGTTTCTTTATATAGCTTAAATTTATTATGCAAGAAATCATTTATATTTATAGATTTCATTGTTTGCTGAATCACATCTTGTAATGCATGTGTTTGTTTATGTATCAATGAACGAACCTTAAAAGTGGTCAACCTTACATCACTGTGGGGGAAGTTAAATGTTCTGAGTAACTTGACCTCTGGGCACGTGGAAGTCCAAGCCTTAAGTCTTCTGTGAAAAGTGAGGTTTTGCAAAGACAAGTAAATTTACATTTATGCCAACTCTGTATGAGCTGCATCATACAATATGGGTATTGCCGTATGCGTTCAGCGTAGTTCTAGACAAGACTGCGCAGGCTTGTCTGGAGCTTTGCTGGCACAAATGGCATTAGACCCATTTTTGCAGGACACAGCTCATGTACAAGGTGACAGTTTTCAGTTTATTTACAGTACATTTATACTGTTAAAAAGTTTTTTGACAACAATATTGGTACATAGACTTCTATATGTTAAGTGTCAAACAATTGCTTTATTATTACTAGACTTGCGACACCTTAAGGGTTTCGCGGGATGGAATGAGTGGAGAGATGAAATCAAATTGAAAATCGATTATTTCAAAAAAAAAATGGTACGAAAAAATATGCGGGTAGGAAAAAAAAACAAATTTGGGTACGAAAACAAATTTGAGTACGATAAAATGGGTACAAACAAAATAAGGGAACGAAAAAACTATTTTGGTACGAAAAAAATGGGTACAAATAAAAAATAAGGTACGAAAAAATTTGTGTACGAAAAAAAAATGAGTACGAACAAATGGGTACGAAGAAATTTGGGTACGAACAAATTTGTGTACGAAAAAATTGGGTACAAAAAAATGTGGGTACGAAAAAAAAATTGGTTATGAAAAAAAATTAGGGTACGAAAAACTATTTGGGTACGAAAAAAAGGTTCAAATAAAAATTTGGGTACAAAAAAAATTGGGAACAAAACGAATTTGGGTACGAAAAAATTTGAGTACGAACAAATGGGTTCAAAGAAATTTGGGTTCGAACAAATTTGTGTAAAAAAAAAATTGGGTACGAAAAAAAATTTGGTTATGAAAACCTATAGGGAACGAAAAAATTAGGGTACAAAAAACTATTTGGGTACGAAAAAAAAGGGTACATATATAAATTTGGGTACAAAAAAAATTGGGTACGAAACAAATTTGTGCACCGACGGACAGACGAAGCGGCGACTATATGCTCCCCCTAAAAAATTTGGGGGGGAGCATAATAAACAAGTTATGGCAATTTAAAGGTGGTACGCAAACTTAATAATAGATTTATCAATTATATGCTTATTGTAAGTGAAAACAAGGGACAAAATTGTCACAAAACCAGGTTTTCATTGTGAAAAAAAAATCTGATAAAGGGAGAAAACTCAAACTGAACTTTTGAAATGACCAAAAAAAATTAACCCCCTTTGAAAGTTTTTTTTCTTTTTAAATCTATTTTTAGTCGTGGCGGCCTTGACATTGGAGATATTGACGTGATTCTTTCGTGGGACACACCGTCCCATGATGGTGAACAAATGTGCCAAATGATTTTAAAATCTCACAATGAATGACATAGTTATGGCCAGGACAAGCTCATTTATGGCCATTTTTGAACTTTGAACTCAAAGTGTGACCTTGACCTTGGAGATATCGACGTAATTATTTCGCGCGACACACCCTCCAATGATGGTGAACAAATGTGCCAAATGATTTTAAAATCTGACGATGAACGACATAGTTATGGCTCGGACAAGCTCATTTATGGCCATTTTTGACCTTTGAACTCAAAGTGTGACCTTGACCTTGGAGATATCGACGTAATTATTTCGCGCGACACACCGTCCAATGATGGTGAACAAATGTGCCAAATGATTTTAAAATCTGACAATGAACGACATAGTTATGGCCCGGACATGCTTATTCCGCCAGCCCGCCAGCCAGCCCGCCCGCATTCGCCAATCTAATAACCAGTTTTTTCCTTCGGAAAACCTGGTTAAAAAGGCCATAATTGTTACAAAATGCTTGATACAGTTATCTGCTCTTGTTTATACATTGGGGTCATGTTGGTTAATAAGCAAAATACATGGTGTATGAACGCAATATGTCAAGGGACATAAAAAATATTTGAGGTCATATGCAAACTTTAACATAGATTTATCAATAATATGCATATTATTCTAAGTGAAAAAGGGCCTAATTCTGTTAAAATGCTTGATACAGTAAATGAGTTGTCTGCTCTTGTTTATAGATTGGGTTTATGTCGGTAATGAAGTATGCAAAATATAAAAGCAATATGTCAATGGACATAGGAAATATATTTGAGGTGGTACGCAAACATTCCAATGCGCAAGCCGACGCCGGGTTGAGTAGGATAGCTCGACTATATATATTTCATATATAACAGTCAAGCTAAAATGTAAATATACCATAAACAACAGGCTAACCTCAATCACAACTTTAATGCAATGCTTATAACAATAGAGATACAATGATATGCCAGGGATTGAAACTAACTGTTTACTATTGTGGGCAACCATCTTTAGTATTTTGGTTGCCCAGATAAAGAATAACGAGCCCAGAAATATGAACATGTGAATATTATACATTCTTTTAATAAAATAATAGATAATTAAAAACATTTGCTGACAACACATGTTCAATGCATGATGTTTTATTATGAGCCTGAATTGAATCATGTCCTATTCCTAAATAATGAATGTTATTTAACTAGTATTGATCCATGGTGATCAATTGTTTTTCAATTTTTATTGCAGTGAATTGTTTTAAGCTTTAAAAAAAAGAAGTTTACCAACTTTTGAAATTGAGTTGCCCAGGCCAAAATCTACTTGCCCCGGGTTCACGGTAAACCAATTATTTCCATCCCTGTATGCTCTTCATTTTCTGTTCTTCCATCGCATTCTCAAAATTAAACTTAAAGCCGATATTTTTTAATAACATTAGTATGAATTACTAACCATTATCACCCAAAAAACAATTTTACAAAGCTGTAATCCCGTCGTAGAGATTTAGTTTACTATTATCAGTGTTCTCTTTAAATACCGGCTGCTAGCGATCTTGCCGGTTACATTAACTCTTGATGCCGGCTACTTTTCCCAAATATATCAAGTAAATGTCACAAATGCTTTGGTTTTACTGCATAGTTGCCGGCCATATAACTGGCTACTCAAATTTTTCTGGAAAACACTGAACTATGCATGACAAACACAAAAAAATTAAATACATCTTAGATTCATTGTAAAAAATAAATTGACACTTCCAGCTTGTCGTCACTAAAATCCAAAGATTCAAATAATTTTCCACGAGATATGTCAACAATTGCGTAATCAAATGAATGAAAAATAAAAGTGAAGAAAGCCGGATTTTACATAAATTTCAGGTTGAAACACAACAAGGTAAAGGTAGTCGGTGAGATATAATAATAATACAGTTAGTAAGGCTCGTACCCTGGGAACGGTAAATATACTAAAACATACCCGGGAATTTAAACACTAAATCGGTTGTTGTCGGCTATTTTGTAAAAATTAATTATGTTTACATTTATGTCAATTTTCTGTTAAATGGCATTTATACAATGTATTATCAAAACTCATTTTTACAATCATTAATGTGATTCAATTTAAAATCTTAAATTGTTTAAAGTCGCATCATTGTATGACGTTGTCAAGTATATTTTCCGCGATGTCGCACGTTCACTTTTTACCATCATAGATTTTGTTAAAGAAACATTTTTTGGTTTGCGAGGTCCGTTAAATGGGGAACACCATATTTGGTATTTATATTATGTTTTAACAAATAATTCATGCTGTGTAATAAATATTGTATAAGATATTTCGATATTTATTGAAAATGTTTCAAATTGTTATTTATGAAACCTTTTATTCTAATGAGTGTATGCTATCATATTATACTTCGAATAGCAGATCTGTTGTACTATAATCGTATTATTCATTCTTTATTGTTAATTTCATTTATTGTAGAGAATCGTCAATGTTACATCTAGTCGCCAATCCTTGTCGTTAGTGTTAGTTTTCAATGCTTGTTATCATTGCCGTCAATGTTAGTCGTCAATCCTTATCGTCATTATACATGAAGGAAATAAAAGCAGAAACAGAGACGTATTCTTGATTACTTGATTATTCCTACGGCGTCCTCTCAACACTCATACTAAAAAGCATGTTGATGCAGATTTTTTTTAAAGAGAAGTTTCTTTAAGGTAAACAATATTGTTTTACTTTAATCGCTAGCATGTTTAACGACATCGGATTTTTGGCAGATATACAACTCGGATACAATCTAATATTTGCGGGTATGTTTAAGTTTCTTTACCGTACCCGGGCTACATGTAAGTAAAGTTAAGAGTACCCGGGGTACATGTACCGGTAAGTAGTACCCGAGCCGAGAATGTCAATTGAAGGTGTTAGAGATGCATTGAACCATAAGATTAAAAAGGGTAATTAACCACGGGCTTATTAAAATTAAAACGATGACATTACATTGTACCAGCTGTTTATTGTTGTATACTGTAAGCTTGAAATATTTTAAATAATGTAAACAACTTACCTTGTATAAAGTTGGCACATTGTTGTCAGGTGTAGAAACTATTATACTTATTTCTGTTAAGTTGCACTGGCTGAACCAAAAGAATTATGTAGTCGTTTCTAAATAATCACGAAACAATCTACTAATGCATATATGCTTGCCAGTTGCTGAGTTTGTGCATTTCCATTCATTATACTATCGGCCTTGGCAAACAGCGTAGACTCAGATTAGACGCCGCATGATGTCTGCTATTTGGTACGCAGAAGATTTGCATATCCACGGGTGTTTTATGTCAAATGTTATGGTTTTTCAATAGATCGTATACTTATCTACAAAACAGCGAATTAGCGTTCACTTGACATCATTTTTAATTATGTTATTTTGTGAATACTTTCTCGCGGTCTTTTCGCCTTTGGTCGACGCCGTCTGCTATTTCAAACGATGAAGATTTCCATATCCACTGGCGTTTTTTTATGTCAAATGTTAGTGTTTTCCAATGGATCGTATACTTATCTACAAAACAGATAAGTAGCGTTCACTTTACATCGTTTGAGATGATGTTTTTTGTAAATACTTTCTAAGCGTTCATTCTGACGAAGTCGACCATTTTGACGGGTGTGAAGAAATACCGAATTTCCCGTAATTACCAAAATCCCCAGAAATCCACGAGATCCCACGAAATCCCCATTAATATTGATTGTGTATTGAAAAACTGCGTATTTTAATATAGATCGTTGCGAAATACACTGAAATCACTAATGAAACATTGTTTTATCAAAGTTTGATTTCGGGGATTTCGGTAGGACTTCGGTATATCCATATACCGCATTTTGTAAATCCGGTTATGTAAAACTTGCGAAACTTTTTCGTGATTTAATCAAAAACTATATTTTTCCCAGGTATAACGCCTACGCCAACAGGTAGATCGCATTCTTGTCCATATACATGTCAAATTTCAGCAAACGTGCTAGGCCAGTTTTCAAGAAACCCAAATCGCGACGATTCTCGCCAGCTTAACGAAAGTTAGCCCCCTTTATCATTCGTTCGATTGAACGTCATCAATGATGACGTCCAATACATCACTCATTCCATATTTTCAAAATGATATTTTACTAGAGTTGCGACACCTTAAGGGTTTCGCGGGATGGAATGAGTGGGAACTAAAAAAATGTGGGTTCGAAAATTTTGGGTAAGAAAATGTGGGAACACAAATTTTGGGTACTAAACAAATGTGGGTAAGAAAATTTTGGTTACGAAAAAAAAAATGTTGGTACGAAAATTGTGGGTACAATGGGTCAATGTTAAGGTTTTAGCATGGCGGACGCCGGACGGCGAAAAGACACGACACGATGAGCTGGCTATGGCAATACCTCAGGTATTCTCCGAAAACAGCCGAGGGCATATGCATAAGTCAGTGAGTAATACTCAACAAGACGTTTGTCAAGCAAATTTGTCCACTACCGGCTCCACCATTGTCATAATTTTATGTTTTTATTTATTGCCATAGAAACCAGCAATTTTGACGTAGGAACAAAATGAAATCACGTGCATAATGTCCTTATTGCCATCTATCCATGTTTCAAGTTTCATGAAAAAATATTAACAACTTTTAAAGTTATCGCAGGATTCAGAAAAGTGTGACAGACTGACTGACTGACTACCGGTAACTGACGGACACACAGAGCGCAAACCATAAGTCCCCTCCGGTGAAACCGGTAGTGGACTAATAAAAGCTAGGCACGGCGTATAAAATCAGAACCACTGGGTCGAATCTGCTGAAACTTGGCCACATTATAGATTATAGTCCAAACAAGCTACAGAATGAGCGTTTTTGGACCTGACAGCGTAAAACATTAATTAATAATGGACAGCACAAAATGGGTCATTTTGTACAAAACATTGTAAACTTTAAGTGGCATTTAATGACCTTTAGACATCAGAAAGTTGCAAATTTTTAATATTCTGCACACTTCGACTTGTTGTTTTTACAAATTTAGAAGCATTTATGCTTGGGATGTATATAAACCCTGTTATTCAGTGTCAATTTTGGCAAAAAATCACAATACAATCCCAAAAATGGCTAAGCAGCAATGCCCCTTTAACATTATTCCTTATATTTAATTGTATTGTTTAAAAAGATAACTGTGTATATTTAATCATAATGGCTCTGTATATCACACATGATAGGGCACTGCTGGGGCTTGAACCCAGAACTCATCTCACATTGTAAGATGCGTTTTTCAATTAAACTACAATGTCTGTATCTTGTGAAGTGGAGCCAACATACACCCACATACCGGTAAGTGAAAAAATCATTCTGTCCATATATTTGTACTGGGCGTTAGTGAAAGTCTTTTTCCAGGTTTTCCCTGATTTCCAGGTTGGCTGGAAACCATGTTTAACTATGATAAAATGTTCTTTAGATGCCATGTGTATTAATATATAGGTCTATTTTTCTGAGATATTAATGAAAATGCCTTTGGGTATGTGGCGAATATTTAAAAAATCTGCAACTTGATATATGGTGCTAACACGGTAAAATTGTATGAGCCCAAATTATAATAGATGAATGCGTATTATGCTTCTCTGCTTATACTATGACGACATGTTCATACAATGTCATTTTTATTAATATACATGTATATGCCAAATTAAATGAAAAAGACTTGAAAATGTGTGTCGCAAGATACCAAGTACGAAAAAAATCAGCATTTTTATGTAGGGTCATCACACGGTAAAATTATTTGTGCCCAAAATAATAATAGATGAATGCATATTAGGCTTCAATGTTGCTTATACTATGACTACTGGTTCATATGATGCCATTTTTATAAATATCTATGCCAAATTTAATGAAATAGACATGAAAATGTGTGTCGCCAGGTACCAAGTAAGAAAAAAATCAGCATTTTTATCTAGGGTCTTCACACGGTTAAATTATTTGTGCACAAATAATAATAGATGAATGCATATTAGGCTTCAATGTTGCTTATACTATGACTACTGGTTCATACGATGCCATTTTTATAAATATCTATGCCAAATTTAATGAAATAGACTTGAAAATGTGTGTCGCCAGGTTCCAAATAAGAAAAAAATCAGCATTTTTATATAGGGTCTTCACACAGTAAAATTATTTGTGCCCAAGTAATAATAGATGAATGCATATTAGGCTTCAATGTTGCTTATACTATGACTACTGGTTCATACGATGCCAATTTTATAAATATCTATGCCAAATTTAATGCAATAGAATTGAAAATGTGATTCGCCAGGTACCAAGTAAGAAAAAAATCCGCATTTTTATGTAGGGTCTTCACACAGTAAAATTATTTGTGCCCAAATAAGAATAGATGAATGCATATTAGGCTTCAATGTTGCTTATACTATGACTAATGGTTCATACGATACCATTTTTATAAATATCTATGCCAAATTTAATGAAATAGACTTGAAAATGTGATTCGCCAGGTACCAAGTAAGAAAAAAATCCGCATTTTTATGTAGGGTCTTCACACGGTAAAATTATTTGTTCCCAAATAATAATAGATGAATACATATTAGGCTTCAATGTTGCTTATACTATGACGATATGTTCATACAATGCCATTTTTAAAAATATCTATGCCAAATTTAATGAAATAGAATTAAAAATGTGTGTCGCCAGGTACCAAGTAAGAAAAAAATCAGCATTTTTATGTAGGGTCTTCACATGGTAAAATTATTTGTGCCAAAAATAATAACAGATGAATGCATATTAGGCTTCAATGTTGCTTATACTATGACTACTGGTTCATACAATGCCATTTTTAAAAATATCTATGCCAAATTTAATGAAATAGACTTGAAAATGTGTGTCGCCAGGTACCAAGTAAGAAAAAATCAGCATTTTTATGTAGGGTCTTCACACGGTAAAATTATTTGTGCCCAAATAATAAAAGATGAATGCATATTAGGCTTCAATGTTGCTTATACTATGACTACTGGTTCATACGATGCCAGTTTTATAAATATCTATGCCAAATTTAATGAAATAGACTTGAAAATGTGTGTCGCCAGGTACCAAATAAGAAAAAAATCAGCATTTTTATGTAGGATCTTCACACGGTAAAATTGTTTGTGCCCAAATAATAATACATGTAGATGAATGCATATTAGGCTTCAATGTTGCTTATACTATGACTACTGGTTCATACGATGCCATTTTTTAAAATATCTATGCCAAATTTAATGAAAAAGACTTGAAAATGTGTGTCGCCAGGTACCAGGTGAGAAAAAAATCAGCATTTTTATGTAGGGTCTTCACACAGTAAAATTATTTGTGCCCAATTAATAATAGATGAATGCATATTAGGCTTCAATGTTGCTTATACTATGACTACTGGTTCATACGATGCCAATTTTATAAATATCTATGCCAAATTTAATGAAATAGACTTGAAAATGTGTGTCGCCAGGTACCAAGTAAGAAAAAAATCAGCATTTTTATGTAGGGTCTTCACACAGTAAAATTATTTGTGCCCAAATAATAATAGTTAAATGCATATAAGGCTTCAATGCAGGGTTGGCATATTGACCGGTCAATTGAGTATTGACCGGGCCGGCGGTCAATACCTGGTTAAAACCGGTCAATACTGGTCATTACTGGTCGATTGAAAATTGTAGCATTTAAACATTACAAAGGAGCCATTTTATATAAAATCAATAATTATTCTGTAATTGATAAACTTTTTTCTGAGTTATTTATTTTTAAAAAATCTTTAAAGCTGTAAAAAGTTACTTCTTAATTATTTATGGAAACAGCCTCAAATACATAAGGACTAAGGCAATATCTTTATCTCAGTGTATCACATCTGTTACTAATTAGCCGGATTTTACATAAATTCCAGGTTGATAAACACAACAAGGTAAAGGTACTTTGTAGTCGGTGAGATATAATAATAATACAGTTAGTAAGGCTCGTACCCTGGGTACGGTAAATATACTAAAACGTACGCGGGAATTTTAACACTAAATCGGTTGTTGTCGGCTATTTTGTAAAAATTAATTATGTTTACATTTATGTAAATTTTCTGTTGAATGGCATTTATATTATCAAAACTCATTGTTAAAATCAATAATGTGATTTAATTTTAAATCTTAAATTGTTTAAAGTCGCGTCATTGTATGACGTCGTCAAGTATAATATTTTCCGCGACATCGCACGTTCACTTTTTACCGTCATAGATTTTTTTAAAGAAACATTATTTGGTTACCAAGGTCCGTTAAATGGGGAACACCATATTCGGTATTTATATTATGTTTTAACAATTAATTAATGCTGTGTAATAAATATTGTTTAAGATATTTCGATATTTATTGAAAATGTTTCAAATTGTTATTTATGAAACCTCTTATTCTAATGAGTGTATGCTATTATATTATACTTTGAAAAGCATATCTGTTGTACTATAATCTTATTATTCATTTATTACTGTTAATTTCATTTATTGTAGAGAATCGTCAATGTTACATCTAGTCGCCAATGCTTGTTGTCAGTGTTAGTCCTAAATGCTTGTGATCATTGTCGTCGATGTTAGTCGTCAATCCTTATCGTCATTATACATGAAGGAAATAAAAGCAGAAACAGAGACGTATTCTTGATTACTTGCTTATTCCTACGGCGTCCTCTCAACACTCATACTAAAAAGCATGTTGATGCAGATTTTTTAAAAGAGAAGTTTGTTTAAGGTAAACAATATTGTTTTACGTTAATCGGTAGCATGTTTAACGACATCGGATTTTTGGCGGATATACAACTCGGATATAATCTAATATTTGCGGGTATGTTTAAGTTTATTTACCGTACCCAGGGTACATGTAAGTAAAATTAAGAGTACTTACCGGTACATGTACCGGTAAGTAGTACCCGAGCCGAGAATGATCAATCGAGCCTTAGTAAGTGAGTGATGGTGTATGGGATAACATGCACTGAGGGTGTATATTTTTCACGAACAAGTCAATTGAAGGTGTTAGAGATGCATTGATCCATAAGATTTTAAAGGGTAATTAACCACGGGCTTATTTAAATTAAAATGATGACATTACATTGTACCGGCTGTTTATTGTTGTATACTGTAAGCTTGCAATATTTTAAATAATGTAAACAACTTACCTTGTATTAAGTTGGCACATTGTTGTCAGGTGTAGAAACTTTTTATACTTATTTCTGTTAAGTTGCACTGGCTGAACCAAAAGAATTATGTAGTCGTTTCTAAATAATCACGAAACAACCTACTAATGCATATATGCTTGCCAGTTACTGAGTTTGTGCATTTCCATTCATTATCGGCCTTGGCAAACAGCGTAGAATCAGAGACGCCGTGTGATGTCTGCTATTTCGTTACACTGAAGATTTTCATATCCGCGGGTGTTTTTATGTCAAATGTTATGGTTTTTCAATAGATCGTATACTTATCTACAAAACAGCGAATGAGCATTCACTTTACATCATTTCTGATGATCTTATTTTGTACATAATTTCTGAGTGTTACTTCCTACGTTGCTATGTCGTCAGCCATTTTGACGGTTGGTTTGTTTACTTTCGGTTTCCACTACAAACGAAATTGATTTGCTGCTCGCGTTTATTTTTTGATTAAATAATAAATTATTAAACCCTAATAATGTAATTGTCTCAATATCATTTATATTCAAGATATTATCGGATAAATAGAATACCATTCTAATACCAGTGTGTACTTACATTTATCTCGGAAAGCCTAGCCGTGTAAACCTTTCTTTAACTCGTCGCACTCAATACGTTGAATAACACATAGATTTATGTCATGTTCATTAAAAAACCACAATGTGCACAAAAGACATGCATGTGTACTACCGATTGATATTCAAACACAATTATTACGCCTTTGTTTATCGATTAAACGCCTAACTGAATTAATAACGCGTAACGCCAGTTTCTTTGTTTCGTAGCAAGATGGAAGCTAGCCTAAGCGCTTTTCATGACGTAACGCGCGCGTGCCCTTTCCCATAAAAATATTTAGACGCAAAATACTCGAAAACTTGATTTTTCCCAGGTATAACGCCTACGCCAACAGGTAGATCGCATTCTGGACCATATACATGTCAAATTTTAGCAAACGTGTTCGGCCAGTTTTCAAGAAACTCAAATCGCGGCTATATGCACCAACTTAACGAAACTTAGCCCCCTTTATCATTCGTTCGAATGAACGTCATCAATGATGACGTCCAATACATCACTCATTCCATACTCATGTCATACAACATGTATGTATCAATTAAACTAAAATTGCTGATTAAATTTTCATACTAAATTCACAACTGTGGATACAGTCTGCGGTTTATAACCACTGCTTCTCTTCTGTAGATCCACCAAACTTCTGCTCAGTCTAAACAAGAGGCTTTTCACTGCAGTTCAGACAAACAATGAATTCCAAGCTTTCTGAATGGGTACACCCACTGTCAATCAAATTATCTTAATAATTTTGTTTTTTCCTTCATTTCAGATTGGATCTACCAGTTGGGACTGTGCATTACGTGTATATATAGCTCTATACCATGTCTTCAGCCATCGTTTTGTGCCCAGTCATGTGACCTTGGCTTTGATCACGTGGATTGGACCACACCATCAACATGTGACCAACTTCATATGGCGACCTTGACCCCTCAGATCATCTGACCTCTGCAGACGGGTCAGCCAAAATGGCATGAGTCATTTGATGCTTTCATTTGTGAACATTGGATGTTTGAGTTTGTCATGTGACGTTTAGCATGGGGACCAGCTAGTTTTATATTATTTTTTTTCTCTCTTTTTTTGGCCTTATAGTTTTTTGTTACAATGATGTAAAAACAAACAACAAACATAAATTGTGTAGATTACACTTATTTGCCTGCCTTTTCACTCAAGTGTATTGAACAGTTTTTTTATTCAACTGTTTCAGATATTCTAGTGTACATTTAGCTCTGAACAGAACTTTGGTCAACCTTGTTTGATTACAGTAGTTGCTGTTGGGGAGTACAAGGCAACAGTTGTTTGGTTGAATGTGAATTGTCTTCTTTTTTTTAACAACACATATAGGTACAGCCTAAAAAATAAAAGGTTTTCAACACTGTCTTTAGTAGGTTTTGTAAAAGGAACATTAACCCTTACAATGCGGGAACCGAATTTTTAAGGCCTTTGCAAACAGTTTGGATCCAGATGAGACGCCACAGAACGTGGCGTCTCATCAGGATCCAAACTGTTTGCTATTCTGATAGTATTCTTTGAAAAAAAAATAGAAGAAAATGCTAATTTTAGAAATTCAGCAGACGACATTTTAGCAGACGACAAATTTCCCAGCATGCAAAGGGTTAATTCATAAGGAAATCATAACACATTCATTAAGTTGTAAATAACTAGGTATATTGAACAGAAATCTATTTATCCAACATTTTGTTGTTGTAAATCAGCAAATGAAAAACAAACAAACCGATAGTGGCTTTGTAATATGTTGAAAAAATTCAATTTCTAATGTAGGTAGATAAATAAAGTTGTTGTTAAAAAATAACTGATTTGATGTAAAATCTGTGTTGATCATCTTCAATGAAATTAAAAATTGTATTTGTTTTGTTTTCAATGATATAGTGTAAATTCTTTTTACTGAAACTTTTTTTATTTATGTATTGAATTGTGTTATATATGTGGAATATATAACATTTTTAATTATGTGTTTGTACAATTATTTTTTTTCAGGATAATAGTGAATAAGTGGGATTATTGGTAATCAAATATTGAATGTCAGTTGTAAAAAGAGCTCATTTGTTATGTTCCTTGAACATTACAAATTCCATGTCCTCATCAATCATTTTTAAATGAATGTTGTTGCTTGAAAATATGAAATCGTGCTCAGAACTCTGTTAAACTTCTAAAAGTGATCGGTATTCCTTAGTTTTATTTGTGTCTTAGACCTTGGTATCTTTCCTATAATGTGTGATTTGAGAGTCAGTAGGTATTGTTCAAATTATTTATATTCTGAGCTAATGTTATTCTGTAAATTTCTCTTTTAAATGTATTTTACTATCTTATATATACATGTACTTGTATTTTACAAGGTTTCCTATAGGACCATAAATGTAAGAAAAGTTTCTGTGTATTTGTTTGATTGGCGTATGTTTACAAATAACTTTCAATGTGCAGTACTTGAGTCAATATACCTTGCAGAAATCCGATATGTACCACATGTTTTGTGTCATTCTTTATTGTGTTATAATAAACGCTCATCATTTTTAAGCTCTTGAATATAAAAATGGTCCTGCAAATGATTATATTTATAATATTGTCAGTTACACTGGATAATGTTGGAAATATTCTGTCTAATTAGGTATTTAACAGTGTCACATTATGTGACAAAATATAACTTTGTATGCCCCAGATAGGGTGGCATGTATCAGTTGAACTGTCCGTCAGTCTGTCTGTCAGTCAATCTGTCCATCCTTCCAAAAACTTTAACATTGCCCATAACTTTTGCAATATTGAAGATAGCAACTTAATATTTGGCATTCATGTGTATCTTATGGAGCTGCACATTTTGAGTGGTGAAAGGTCAAGGTCATTCATCAAGGTCAAAGGTCAAATATATGGCTTCAAAGCGGCACTGTAGGGGGCATTGTGTTTCTGACAAACACATCTCTTGTTTGGAGTTAAACTGTTTTACAACTGATCATGAAACCCATATTTTGTTATGTTTATGATTAAGATAAATTTATATGAAATTTTAAACTACAATTATCTGTTTGCACGTCAACTCACATGTGATCAGTATAAGAAGTGGAAGTGCTGCACTTACGGGGAACAATTATGGCTAGTACGTGTTCCAGAATTAGTCAATTGTGTGATGTCAACTCGCATGTGATCAGTATAAGAAGTGGAAGTGCTGCACTTACGGGGAACAATTATGGCTAGTACGTGTTCCAGAATTAGTGTGTATATATTATAGTGACAAAGAAATTCCACACACAAAAATGTGTGCTATGATTGCAATTAGACAATTTGAGTTTTCGGTCAACTTTCATGGCTTAATGAATGAAATTTACACTTTATGATTTATAATTTTGAATAGTATATATATGTCTGGGAGTATATATTTAAACTGACTTCAATTTTGTATTTTAAAGTCTATCATACTTTTGGATTAATATTTATATTAGTTTCTCTTTTCGACAGTGATTGGCCAGTTTTGCTTAAATTTACTGTCATTATTTGGTTTTCTATGCCTGGTTTTAATTCCATTGCAGACATTCCTCTATTTCATTTCGGGCTTAATTCTTGCATGTCATATTTTTGGTGGATAATGTTTAGAATAAAAAAGTTAGAAAATATTAAGAAAAAAAAAGTTAGAACAAATCCTCTATGTAAAAATGTATAAATATATATTTCCCAGTATTTAATGATGTCATAAACATGTATTGTTTATATATTTGAACAAATTCTATGTTCATTGGCCAAGTATAGTTTATGCCAAAATAATTATGTGTGTATTGTTCAGGCATGTGACATATTTCATTTGTATGAAATTAAATAATGTTTTGTGTCTGTTTCATGGCTTTAATTGATGTTTTGTCGTTCATTTTCCTTTTGTATCTTTTTATTCCACCTTTTTACTGAGTATATTATGATAAAAATGATGAAGTAATTCGAAAATCATGATATAAGACAATTTGAAATGTTCAGGATTACTCAACTAATATAAGATCAAGTTCATTTTAATAACACTTCAAACTTGTTATGCTCCCCCAAAATTTATTTTGGGGGGAGCATATAGTCGCCGCTTCGTCCGTGTGTCCGTCGTGCACAATTTTTGTCCGGGCTATTTCTCAGCAACTAACGACCGGATTCAATGAAACTTTATGGGAAGCTTCACTACCAAGAGGAGATGTGCATATTATCAGCGGGTTCTGGTCTGATGATTTTTCACAGAGATATGGCCCTTTGAAATTTTCTATAAAAAAAATTCTTGTCCCCCCAACTACTGTGCCCTCAAGACGTTTCCTTTTATCTGAATATACAGTGCAATATTGGGACCAAAAAAAACATTGGGGAGCATCACCCGTCTCCGACGATTTCTTGTTGTTATAATTTGTAAATGTTTTGTAATTTTGTTTTAAAATGACAACATACTACATTCTTGTAAAAAAAACAACATGCTTTTCAAAAATAAAAATCTACAAAGTAAGTGTATGTTTTAACATTTATTGTTTGTTCAAGCAATGTGTCATAAAACATTTGTGGGGTATATTTCTGCGTTGAACAAATTTAATATATTATTTAATTTAAACAATATCTCTCACAGCTTTGTTAGTATTATTTATCAGATTTTTTCAATTTAAAAGATTGCTTAATATGAACATGTATGCTGTATTCTCTAATACTTTTCTATCTTCAGTTTATTTATCCATGTGTACTAATGTTTCTTATTGCTTGAACATCATTCAGTGTCTAGAACAAGTATGTGATGTATTTTCTAGTAAAGCGTGAAAAAATTGTAGTTTTGTTGTATATTGAGGCGCTGGTAATTATTCAGCCCACTTGAATTTATTGGAACTAATTGTAGTATTTGGTGTATGTTGTGACTTGTATTTTTATGTCCTCCACCACTATATATATATATATATTCAAACAGATTCAAGTAGTAATATTCCTTCTTGTTTCATATGCTTTGTTTACATTCCAAGTGCAAAAGAGCAGTATTGAACAATATATATATATATTGTTTTTGCCCCGTCTGTTGGTTGGTTTGTGTGTTTGTTTGCCCCAACTTTACCATTGGCCATAACTTTTGCAATATTGAAGATAGCAACTTGATATTTGGCATGCATATGTATCTGCTGACTAATGGGGTTGTTTACCCTCGGGACCTCAATTAATAAACCATTGCCCGAGCACACTGCTTAACATAAAACTCTGCATAAAAAGGTTGAAAACGGCCATAAAAATGGACAGCCCGATTTTACTGGGCTGTACCATTGATATAAATAGAAAACTTTGCAGTGTTGGTGCGGTGCTTTAATAAAAATCTATTGGTTTAGAAATATCTATACTTATTCAAGAAGCGTTAAAAACGCAGTACTCAATAAAATTAATAAGCAATGTATTGCCTAAAGCTGTAAGAAAGCGGTGTTTTTATTGGTTGACAGTATTTAAAAGCACGGCTCTGATTGGTTATCTCTGTCACATCCGTGCAAAAGCAAGTAGGTCAATCCGTTTTGGGATAAAAATTTCGCACAGAGAACGACCTTGACACGGCGTCTGCTCTTGCACGGACGTGACAGAGATAACCAATCTTAATGATTGCGTCTGCTCTTTTGCACTTGGAATGTAAACAAAGCATATGAAACAAGAAGGAATATTACTACTTGAATCTGTTTGAATTTAATATAATTGGTATATGTTATTTAAACTATTATGATGAAGTTATATTAATATTATTATTATTATTATTGTAACTATTGTTATTATTATTATATGTATGTTGTTTGTGTTCAAAAGAGAGAGGAGGAGAATTGCCCAATTTTTATAAGTATTGATGGTAAAAACACATACTATTAAATGCGGTATCATCATTACTAGACCCATTGTTCAGTATTTACTGCAATGGGTTGTTGGAATCTTTAAACTTTGTGATCTGTGTTTTAAATGTTAAAATCCAAATAGGATTATTTTTAGTATAATGCCTATAGAAAAGTAAAGGAATACACAGATGTGTAATATGGTTGAAAAACAAAATAATAATATTTAAGGATTTTCCAGATCACAAAGTGGTTTAACATTGCCACTATATCTTTACATACATAGTAAAGTACCAGAATTAGGTGTATATTTAAGGTTTAAACGAAATGTCATACAACAAGATCTAATCGATGGGAAAATATGCTTATCTACGAACATTAATTAGTAGGAATGCTAGAGCCTGATTTAATAGCTCTCAAATGTAAAGTGAATTTGCATGTAGACATGCAATTATATGGGAAAAAGAAAAGAAAAGGTAATGTATAATAACACATAGGGAGTATAACTCTCAAATCTATATTACTGTTGCAATTGAGTATTGAGTTATTAAAAATTGTAATGTGTATAAATTTATGTATGTGGCTCAATGTTAAACACTTGCAGACAGGGAATATAGCCGTAATGCTCCAACGTAAGACCCTGTCTGTATGGAACTTAAAGAGGATTGGGCTATGGAGAAGAGAAGTCCCCCCAGAGTGGCTTTAAAACAATATTTAAAAGTGAGATTAGTAAAAAAAACTTATATATTAAGGGTAAGGACTTACGTGTCTCCAAACGGTCACCTTTATAGGGCCACATAAAAATTAAGGGTAAAACAATGTGCTTTACAGTTAAAAATGTGACAGAACAACTAAATTTGTACAAAAAGTACATTATTTACAATATGTACAGTACTATATGCGTTTATATATTTAAAATACAAGTTGCCACCCTGGAGGGTTGAAAGAAGAAGAGATTTTGGAAGTGTAGGCCGGTGTGAGTGGGGGAAAAAAGCCAGCAGGGGTGATGTCACTCAGTTGAACTAAGGGAGGTAATTGTGGGGATGGAGTCTACAACGGTTGTTTCCCCAGGACCAGAGGGAGTGCACGGTAGATGAAAAATAGTTTGTATACAATTGAAGGAAAATTGCATGATGTAAAATGGTAAAAAGACCAAATATTACCGAGATGCAGTAAAACAAACCCAAAAAGCTCTAATCCAACCAATATTATTTATATATTGGTGATAACAATGGAGGAAATAGTACTAAAGTACCTTGTATGGTATGTAAAATGGCAATTAAACAGAAAAACCGAGGCAATTTGCTATTTAAGATAGCAATTTAACATAAAATTAAGGAAATTTGCTATATAAAATAGCAATTTTATCAAGAATTAGTGTAATACAGAATATAAAGTTTGCTATGGTGTAGAAATAGCAGTATTGACAAAAAATTAAAGCAATTTGCTATATAAGATAGCAGTTTTACACAAAAATAAGGAAATTTGCTACACAAAATAGCAGTTTTAACAAGATTTAATGTACTACAAGGTACAAAATTTGCTATGATCGAAAATTAGCAATATGAACAAAATCGACAATACATAATACCAAGGAATTGGTATTACCCTGGATAGGGCTAAATAAGGGTTTTTCATGGTATAAGGCCCTGCACCGTGAACTCCAGTCCGACATGGCTCTTTGAGTTTGAAGGGAAAAGGGTGGGGTGTCAAAGGGGAAGAGAGGGGATGCAATGCAGCCAACAATCGCAGGTTACTGGACAGCCTTGTCCTTTCTTATAATAAGAAATGCCATCAAATATGATTATATTAAGATACTGAAAAATGTAAATGGTGGACTAACGTCATACTCTCATAAAAAATGTTTTAAAATAAAGAAAACCAGGTCAATACCATTGGCCTGATTTTAAAAAGGGCGGGGTAGAACAATAAACCCATTAAAAAACTAAAACAAAATTGTGTAAAAGTGACACAAATCTAACACAATTACTAGATTACGTCAGGTTTGTGCAAAGATTACACAGTTTAAAAGAAGATAGTCACAAGACTGAATAATTGGGTGGGTGTTGGCTGCCCTCCCTCCCCCAATGACCTAGATTTTGTCAGTTATTTGAAAATCCAGAAGGTGTTTGGCGAGGGCAGAGAAGACCAGGCCCCTAGCTGCTCCCTTGGGGTCTAGCACGTTGGAAAGGTTTAAAACTAGTCCATGGGAGTGCAATGCAGCTTCGAGGTGGTCCCTCTGTGCCTTATGGTTAGGACAGTGCAGCAGCATGTGGGGCGCAGTGAGGGGTTCCTGGCACCCAGGACATGCAGGGTCTACACCAAGGACATACTTTCCCGCGCCACCGGGTAATAGGGTGGTTCCCATCCTCGTGATGGCTCTGTCAAGCACAATGCTTGCTGAGTATCTGTCAGGCGGCCTGAGGGTTTTCGCGGGTCTGGTAAAAGTATGTCGACGAGAAGACAAATTGTCGGTCCGGAGATTCCACTCACCCACGACAAATTTCTTTGTCAGAGAGTAGATCTCAGTAGGTGCCAGGGGTTCCCCAGCATCTACAGCCCCCCTCAAGAGGCCCTCCTTGGCCCCCCTGTCGGCCTGCTCATTCCCGCCGATGTTGACATGTGCTGGACACCATACTTATGTGACCTTTAAAGATTTATCTAGACACTGTTGATGAAGTTCCAAAATGCTAGCTAAAATGTAAGGCCTAGATCTGCCAGTTCTGTTTTTTATTGACTCAAGAGATGACATTGAGTCTGATAAAATAGCAGTTTTAGTAGGTTTATTGACCAATATCCAGCACAAAGAGTATTTAATTGCCAAAAGTTCTGCTGTAAAAATAGAGAGATTGTAGCTGAGCCTGTGCGTTTTGGTAATATTTTTTGAGGGAATTACAAAAGAGTTGGCTACCAAACCAGAGTTAGGGCACTTGGAGCCGTCAGTGTAGATTTTTAGATGCTCAGCATACATATTATCTATAAGGGAGAGAGCTTCTGACTTGATGAGATGTGGCAAGTCAGTTTTCATTATTTTATTAGAGAGTGATAGGTCAACATCAATGGGTCCAAGCGTCCAGGGGGGGGCCCTGGAGGGCCTCAGGTCTGCTACAGGTACCTTGTCGAGGCCGGCATCTTCAACAAGGGTCCTAATACTCGCACCAAATTGTAGGGCGACATGCTTACGCTTAAGTATTTTCCCCTTGATGAAGGTGCCAGTCCCGACAAGTTTGTTAACGGGGTTTGAACCATGCCTAGACTTAGCCCTGGCCCAGAAGTTAAGGGACTGTTGTTTTCTGCGCAAGTCAAGAGGTAACATACCGGCCTCCTCTTCAAGCAGTGCTTCCGGTGTACAGTTTAGGGCTCTCAGAGCTATCCTTAGGGCCTTGTGTTGAATGGCATCAACCATTTTTAGGGCATTTGGCTTTGCGCATGCATAGATCTGGGCTCCATAATCTAGCTTTGGACGTATATAATATTTTATCCCGTGTGATACTAAATTTAAAGGGCAGTTGAACGAGTACACATGCTTATTACTATCAGTGCCGTGTGCAGAAAACTTTGCGACGTATACGCAGTCTACCGTGAAAGGTTTCCAAGATGGCGGCGCCCACAGCGTACAGTCGGTCCGGTAGTTCCGGATCACTAGCGTAAATAATGGTGTTAATATTTTTAAAAGAAAGCAATTGCTTTCAAAATACGTGGATTGTTGAGGCAAAATATTTCATCTTTCAGGCCATATTAATTTATTAATACTTACCAATACATTTCTGATGCCAATTTGAACGTATTCACTTGCATAAAGTCGGCTAGTTCTGAATCGAGTGCGGTAATTTCGGACCACTCGGATTATTTGGAAGATGTAGGTCAGGGAGCATCTCAAAACTTATTTTTACTGTCAACATTTATTTTGACTGTCACAACAAATGATGCATGTATTAAATAAACACCTGATAGGTTCGTTTGTTTCAGTTTAATAACTATCTGACAATTTAAAAACATTATAGGGTGTGTGTCTGTACACAAGACGAATAAAGCTGTTGGAAAGTATTTATGTTTGATTTGAAATGGATTCCTCTGTATTATTGGTTATATAAAACAAACACAAATACTCAAAACAAGCAATTTATTGATAAACTCAAGATACCTTTCTCCCTTTAAAGCTTATTACTTCCTGTGGATTTGTTATTTTTAACCTTTGACCTTGAACGATGACCTTGACCTTTCGATCACTCAAAATGTGCAGCTCCAAGTTTCTATCTTAAATATTGCAAAAGTTATCACAAAACTTTAACTAAGGTGTAAGTTTTGGGACAGAATGACAGATAGGCAGACAGGCCAAAAACAATATGCCCCGATCATTCGATCCGCGGGCATAAAAATGACAACTGAACATAAACAAGTACTAGTACCTCTCGAATGCATTTGCTAATAATAGGATCACAATAATGTAAAAATATATAAAAGCATCCATAAAAATTATAACATAAACCAGTACCTCTGGAATAAATTTGCTGAAGAAATGATAAACAATACTAGATATCAAGTTACTTTCTTGGTAAATAACATAGTATGATAACATGTAACAATAATAGGATCACAATCATGTAAAAATAATGTAATAAAAGTATCCAAAAAAACCACAAACATAAACCAGTACCTCTGGGATAAAAATGGTAAAGAAATGGAAAACAATATTAGATATCAAGTTAATTTTTTTGGTAAATAACATATTATGACAACATTTAACAATAAAAGGATCACAATAATGTAAAAATATATAAAAGTATCCGCTTCAGCCTCTTTGCCAATGACTGTGCAGAGCACTCGTGCTTTTGAGGACCCATCAGTCCAACTTGACAACTATCTGAAATGCAAAATCACAGCATGAATACACATGAAAAATAGGATAAATATTTAAAATATTTCCAATCTCCTTCCAGCACTACATCTTACCATTATTTATTAATCCATATATTTTTCTATAGTACAGTTTTTAGCACCACGCTGGTTTTTTATTACTCCGCTATTATACCTTTAAATATTATAACTTATTACTACACACATAAACATAAAAACAAACCAAGATGCATGAAACAAATGCTTACTGTATGTGTTAGTTTGACCTTGTGACTAAGACCTAATGCCTCATAACTGGTTTGCATAATAGATCTCAATCAGATGCATGAATATGTAAAGTTTGGAGAACCAGGTCAATAAAGTTTCATTTTATGAGCAAGGTTCAAGTTTTGGAGCAGACAGACAGACAGACAGACAGAATAAACACAATTGAATGTTATTCTCTGTATTTCTCGACATTGAAGTCACAAAATAGTATTATTATTAAATAATTCCAATGAAACAATATATCAAATTTATGAGAAACTAGGCACTTTTCATTTCATATATATATATATATATATATATATATATATATATATATATATATATATATATATATATATATATATATACAAAAACGTTTGAGGTAGCTAGAGCTTTAAAATATTACAAACACAGTATTTAAACAATAAACAACTGTTTTGAGATTTTCCCCAATCAGCTGATCCGCAATTGACATGTACACGAGGTGCAATCTCCATGCTTTTATTGCCATAAATCATTAACATAAACTAAAATCACTCAAAGAAATTTATAAAAAAAAAATAAATAAACAAATTCATACCAAACGTACAAGCATTTACCAAGGAAATGTGCTTCTAAATCGTCTTTTAATTGTTGACGCGTGTTATAGATAGACGGTGCGACGGTAAAATGACACGACCGTGATAGTTACCAACGCGTGATTTTCAATGAAAACACCGTTAAAATAAGAAGCAAAACTTTGTTATTGCTTGAAATTGATCACATTTTCCAAAATCACAGTTAAATTGATATGTCAATATCTTTTAGACTAATATTTTAATTAAATCATAGAGTTGATTCGGAATTACCCTAGATCCGGAACTACCCGATCGACTGTAATTAGCGCATATCGCCAGTCACTTTTTTATGCTGATCAGCTACACAGTTGTCGCTGCCCTGTCTCAGTCATACTGATTCAGTTCAGATAAGTATTCAAATATCGTGTTAACATTTGTGCCTGACTTTAAGTTCTGGCTGTTTAAATTATTATTTTTTCTGCCTTTTTAAGAATGATGATCAATTCGGGTCAGCTATATATATCTTGTATATTTATTATTGTCTTATTTAATTTAAAGTTCAGCCTGGGCTTATACTTTATGAATATTTACGACACATTTGTATTGTCAGTTTAGCTGGGTTTCCCACTGTCACATTAACAGATGTCTTCACGTTTTTATGAAATAAACAATGAAACACCCTTTCATTTTAGTCTATATTACCATACCTCATTTATATGGTCAACGTGTGTATTTTAAAATTCTTGTGATGTGTTTTGTTGTGCTATTGTTGTTCATGTTTTCTTTATGGCAATTATTTGGTTGTAATATTTTCATTAACATATCCTTGTTAAGTCTGTAACTACTAAAAACTATAAGTAATTTTAATATTCTTAAAAGCTTCATATTCATATATATATATATATAATATATATATCTTATTTGTATGTGGTGTGGTGTGTCTTATAGTCACAATGTAATTTTAACCTTCAAGTTTTGTCTTGTAGTCACATCTGGTCAGTCTATTTGTGACTTGTAGTCACAATAGTTCACATAAGGTTATACCCAAGGAGTGTCCGTAAAGGTGACCGGTAGCTGCAGAATCCCCCAGCCCGAGCCAGAGAACAGAAATATCCTTTCACGTATCCTTCAGTTAATGAAAAAGCGTGTCTTTATGATGCCAAAAACTTGCTGAAGTTTCTTTCTACATTTTTATTTATCAAACTATTTTCCATTATTATACTTTCATTAATGCTTCATAAGTGTAATATCTATCAATTTTATTTTTTTATATCAATTTTATGTACAGGTATATGTTTTGTAAACACATTTTGATTTATATAATTATATACATAGGTGTTTCATCAAATAAGCAAGTTTCAGGTTTCAAGTATTTGTGTACGTATAACATTTGTGCTCATTATAAGCAAGACATATGTATTTGTATCTATCTAAAACACACTCTAGTGTTATTGTCACTAAAAGCCATGCTCGCTATTTAATATACCATCATTTACCGGTATGTGTCTTTATGTACTTAAGTCATGAACAATGTGAATCATATTCACAATCTTGAACTCGTGGGTTATATACTGTATGAATTATAAAAAAGCGGCTCTTCTTAACATTTGATTATGTTTTCGACTCACAGTATATTTTACAATAGGATTTTGGAGACAATTATTTATAATCTCTTTAGCAATATTAATGTAATTTTTAATATCTGTCATTATATTTTCAAGATTATACCAAGTTTAAATCATTTTAATCATCTGTTCTGTATGCTGCTGGTTTTATAATATATGCACGCTGTTAGTTATCATTTCAGGCCATGCCTACCTCTCAACACCGCAATACAAAGGACCTGTCCGCTGGCTGGCACTTCCTGTACAAGTACTACAAAGGGGCGATAAGGCACGTTCCCAGCCCTTCCTTTGAACACTACATTAACCTGCCTACCTCTCAACACCCCAATACAGAGGACCTGTCCGCTGGCTGGCACTTCCTGTACAAGTACTACAATGGGACGATAAGGCACGTTTTCAGCCCTTCCTATCGAACACTACATTAAACCACGAAGGACCAGAACGAACAATTACGGCTAGAAACAGGAAGACTTCACTCTTCAGAACATTGTGTTTTATCTAGTGATCTTCAGTTTTTTAGTTTTATATGTCATACTTATACATTTTTAATGTTATGTCCGATTATAGTTATCAGCTCAGGCTGATACTAATGGTTTAGTTCTCTCCGAAGTAAGTATGTATATGCCTGATTAAAATTTTTTCAGTTTAGACTGATATTGATGTTATAGTTCTCTACGAAGGAACTATTTTTATGCAGGCCTTGATTATATTTTTCAATATTCGGCCTGATTTTGCTTATACCGTTCAGGCTGATATTGTTGTTATAGTTCTCTACGCAGGAACTATGTTTATGAAGGCCTTGCTTATTCATTTTTCAATATTTGGCCTGATTTTGCTTATACCGTTCAGGCTGATATTGTTATTATAGTTCTCTACGCAGAACTATGTTTATGCAGGCCTTGCTTATTTATTTTTCAATATTTGGCCTGATTTTGCTTATACCGTTCAGGCTGATATTGTTATTATAGTTCTCTACGCAGAACAATATTATAGTTCTCTACGCAGAACTATGTTTATGCAGGCCTTGCTTTTATATTTTCCATTATTCAGCCTGATTTTAGTTATACCGTTCAGGCTGATATGGATGTTATAGTTCTCTACGCAGAACTATTTTTATGCAGGCCTTGCTTATTATTATTTTCCAATATTCAGCCTGAGTTTAGTTGGACCGTTCAGGCCGATATTGATATTTTAGTTCTCTACGCAGAACTATGTTTATGCATGCCTTGCTTATTATTATTTTCCAATATTCAGCCTGAATTTAGTTGGACTGTTCAGGCCGATATTGATATCTTAGTTCTCTACGAAGGAACTATGTTTATGCAGGCTTTGCTTATTATATTTTACAATATTCAGCCTGATTTTAGTTGGACCGTTCAGGCCGATATTGAGATTTTAGTTCTCAACGAAGGAACGTACGTGTCTCTCGGGGAGATCAAAAAGACACCTCAACAGTGGGGATCAAAACCCACGACCTCCTGGTCGCTAGGTGGACACCCTATCTACTACGCACGGCGACCTTCAAAATTATCTTCAAAGACTTGTAATATCGATAAACTTAAAAAAATCGTTGGAACCGCAAGGGCCAGGGTTTTGATATTTGGCATGTAACATTTGATAGTTTTCCTCTTCAAATCATGAGCCAGGAGTCAAAACTAAAGGGTCACAGGATTTATATAGACTTCTTATGTAAATAGCATAAAACAATTTGTATTGTTTGAAACGAAAAGGTCAGGGGTGTATCTTTGGAAATAGTGCACAATAGTATGATGATCCTCTACTGTTTGTTAAAAAATGAGGCCACCTTATTAAGTTTGAGATCATCCGTATATAATTGATGTTTTAGGAGTACATCTTTGCCTTAACAGTTTTCAGAAAGTATCTGCACAGTATGCAATATCAAAACGATATTTTAACAGCACATATTCAAAGCAATATATTATATAGTACAATTAAGCACAATTACATCAATGAATCATACAATTCATTTTGTAGGAAAATATGTTCCATTACGAGTTTTAAACCATAATAACAGCAGAGCGAAATAATAAAATAGCCGACACCCCAACATTACGTTGTAAAACAGGGAGATGACTTGAATATTAACTATAACTTCTTGTCGTCGTTTCCTCCCTTGATTCTGACTACAAATTTATCGCTGAAACGTGAGCGTGTACGTTTTCTATTACTCGCACCAAAGAAGGTTATACATAGAAAGGTTTATATATGCTACCAGTAATACTTTTTCATAGATCTACATACTCTTAATATGTCAACATTTTTGAGTAATTAACTTATTCACACAAAAGAATCCGCATTTTACACGAGCGGTAGAAACTTTCCTGCTTAGCAAGCGTTTTGTGACATGCTGCATGTTTTCTTGCCGGGAGAATTTAAACAGTTACTTTTCTAAAATTTGATTTTAAATATTTTAGGTCTTAATACTTCGCGGTGGGTACACTTGTACAATGTCTTTGCTTACGTATGAAACCATTCGTTCCTTATATGTTGTCATTATTTCACAAGCTTTGTTTGACAGGCTGAAAGTAATCCCAACGACACATGTCAAATCATGAAATAATTCTGCGATAAACAAAATGCAAAACTGAACACGTGATACTGTATGGTCTTATTATTTCTTATTACTGAATTCAGCATGTATGGTAGTTTGATATTTTTTATTAAAACCAAAAGTAGCTCAATATCTCTCTAGATGCCCCATATATTAGTTTGATATTTATTATTTAAACCAAAAGTAGCTCAATGTCTCTCTAGATGCCACATATATTATATATGTGGCATCTAGAGATATATTGAGCTACTTTTGGTTTAAATAAAAAATATCAAACTACCATACTCAGTACATGCTGAATTCAGTAGTAAGAAATAATAAGAACATACGTTGTCATCGGCATCATGTCGCTTTCTCACCGTATCGTCCCTTTTTATTGGTTTCTTGTTCTATAAATACTTTCTTAATGGGAATAAGAATCATTGTAATCATGTAATCAAAACATTTTTTCACAATTAAGCGACTTTTAAACACATTTGTAAAACATGTTAACAGAAATCATGAGAATGATAGTCATTAACACATACATTAAAAATTTTAAAAAGAGAAGATAACTGTTCAGCTCTTCTTGAGTGGTTTTTTTTTTTTCAAGTTGATCATCGGATGTAATCCTCGTGCTTTGCTAAATCACACAATTAACGGACCAAGTGCGAGAATCGGAGATTCTTAAAACCGGTTGAACCCTCCCCCATGCTTTACAAAACCCCAGCTGTGTTCGTTGTTTTGTTGTATACCTGTGCGTCTTGTTTACTACTTTTTAGCCTCCTTATTTTGCAATTGATTCATTGTCGTAAGCAAATGACCACATTTTATATTAAGGTTTCTTACTTGAAAATTCATTGACGATTCACTTTGTAAGAACATTTTCCCAATGATATATCAACGGTGAACCGACTTGGAAACTGGGTCATGTGGGGTAAAAAACTAGGCCAACTTAAATTTTAACGTGTGTTGAACGATATAGAAGTCACATTTTTTTGTCTAATCTTCATGAAACTTGAGGCGGCAGTTTTCCTTTATATAGCTTTAAAATTCAAGTTTATGTGTGCCTCAGGTAAACGTCTTTGGCCTTCTTGTTTAGTTATTGTTTTACTTCAGTGCGAAATGTTCATCAACAAACTATATATTAGTTTAATGTTCATTAGATGAACAAACTGACTGATTATTACGATAAACCCAGTATACGTGTTTTGATGTTGTTGTTTGTTGTTGTTTTTTGTTTAGTTTAGTTTAAAACTATTTATTTAAGCTCGATTGCATCGAAAGCCTCAAGCTTATAGAAACGCTCTCGAGTCCGTTTCCTGAGTCTATGAGAAGTACTTGGTGTCATTGGGGGAAGATTTAGAGAACGCTCCCCGAGTGGGGATCGAACCCGTGACCTCCCGACCGCTAGGCGGACACCTTATCCATTACGTCAATGCGAACTTTCTCTTTTTTTGAGGGGGGGGGTGCATTGGCGGCCACTGACTCATTTACAGTGTGCTCAAATACACTGAACTACAATAAAATAGAGATAATGCACTTTATTAAGATATATTATAATATAGTAATAAATTAAGATACTGTTAAATGTTGTTTTTATGCCCCCAGATCGAAAGATCGGGGGTATATTGTTTTTGGCCTGTCTGTCTGTCTGTCTGGTCAATGCATAATGCATTCATTGTGTCAGTCAGTCATTGTATGTGTGTGTCACAAAACTTTAACCTTGGTTAAACTTTTATAACTTTTGCAATATTGAAGATAGCAACTTCATATTTAGCACGCATGTGTATCTCATGGAGCTGCACATTTTGAGTGGTGAAAAGTCAAGGTCATCCTTTAAGGTCAAAGGTCAAATATCATTGTATTTTTCGTTCCTAAAACTTTAACCTTCGTTAAAGTTTGGTCATAACTTTTTGAATATTGAGGATAGCAACTTGATATTTGGCATGCATGTGTATCTCACGGAGCTGCACATTTTGAATGGCTAAAGGTCAAGGTTATCGTTCAAGGTCAAAGGTAAAATTTATGGCTTCAAAGCGGCGCAATAGAGGGTATTGTGTTTCTGACAAACACATCTCTTGTTCAAACTTGCTTTTCACAGGCACTGTAACTTCTCGGAAATAGCCGCTTGAAATCTTGATTGTTGCAACGTATAATTATGTAAGTTCACGAAGTTCCAATACATTGCTCTAAGTGTTTATTTCAATAGTTTTAAAATATTTGATGCTATTTCCCATGCAATCACAGTTTGCACACACATGCTTTGCGATGTTTTTCAAACTTAAGTGTTCGACTTTGTCGATTTTTTAAAGACCAACCCCCTTAGTTGTTGCTATTCTGTATTCCATTGTGTACATGAACTTTGGTATGTTTTCAGAAAATGTCAAATTGAACCATGTGTTGACAGTATTAAAAGAGAAATAATTCTCGTCTATATGCTTTTAAAGCTGCAACTCTATATATTGTATTTGCTAGTTTCATATGAATTTGTTCGTTAGTAGATTCATTTTATTATCGAGAAAATTTATTAGATAATTCCTTGAGCCCAATAAATTATGTCGTGTCCGACGGCTGAAAAGTAATACATGTAGAAGAACAAAATGTCGAGACACAGACACAACATTGAACTGTTTAAGTGAAGTACTATGATTTAAATTAAGGCAACAGTTAAAGACGCTCAAAGGAAGTCGATCATGTCTGGATTGGTTGTCTGCAAACAACTAGTGCTATAGCATAGTAACACGAGAGGGTCTTCTTGACGCCATGTATCAAATTATTTCCATAGTCTATATAGGGCAACGTCATATATGCTGCCGTTAACCCCCTTCCCTCTTCCCCCCCCATCCTTCCCCCCCCACCCTCCCCCCCCTCCCATTTCCCCATACATACACATAAACTTTGTTGAACATCTCGATTTTTTTAAACCTTAGCTTTCCAGCTTTTGCAGATTGGTCACCTTTAAAAAGAGATTTTCAGTGTTTATTCATGGTATATGTTTAATCATCTCGTGAAATGTTTGAAACGACGAGAATCAGTGACTCTGACTGTAAAATCAGGCATATGGTTATAATGCATGAGTAAGTAATGTTTAATACCATAAATGCTTTACTTGCTTATAGAAATGTATGTTCGTCGGTACTGATTTGAATAAAATATTAAATGAATATCGGTAAATTCATGTGAGTTTTTGTAAGCAGATTAATATAAATATATGTTTATAACTCTTAGAATCATGCTAGTTTGAGAACAAGAATATCATTTTCAGAATTTATCTTGACTTCAAATTATTTTTAATTAATCGGTATTGTCAATATGATATTGACCGTGAAAAAAAACATTATTTCCTTGTTGTAGTCACACGTGGTTAGCGTGTGGCTTTGATATTAATTAGTGAAAACATCAGCTTGAATGATAAATAATCATATAATAACGAAAAATCTACTTTTCTAATAAAAAATGTTCAATATCAAATATATATAATAGGATTATGTATCATTCAAACTGATGTTTTCACTAATTAGTATCATGCCCACACACTGACCACCTGTGGTTGTAGCATCAATGTTGAAGAATCTTCTTCTTGTTGTGATAATGATAGACAGTTGAGAATAAAACAAATAGTAGATGAGCTTGGAACAAAACTGCCCTCAATGCATGTGCGTAAAGTGTCTGTCTACGCAGGCTAATCAGGGACAACACTGGACGAAAATGCATTAAACCCCGTTTTCACAGATTGAGGTTCAGATATGTGAATTTATTTAAATCTGTCTTTACACTTGCCAAGACTATATGTATTGGGTATAGTAAAATATCTTCAAGAAAGTATGTTAAATAGAATACCTCTGATGAACTATATGTTTCTTGATATGTGCTTTCTTCTTGTACACCTTGTTCATATGCTGTTTCCTTGTGTGTGCCATACTTTATTTAAGTAACAAGTGTATTCTGATTTATTTAAGCTCCATAGCATCCTAAGCCAAAATAACCATTAGAGTTCTTTTTATAGTTAGAACGGTCGCCGTGGTGTTGTGGATATGGTGTCCGCCTCGGGAAGCCACGGATTCGATCTCCACTGTGGGAGCGCTCTTTAGATTTTACCCTAAGCCACTAAGTACTGGTTCTAGTCCCAGGACTTGAGAGCGTTTCAAATAAGCCTTAGGCTTTAGAGGCAATTGAGCTAAAATAAAAAGGTTTTAACTAGGTAGAACTAATACTGGTTGTCTTTGGGGGAGAGATCAATAATCTGCCCACAGTGGGGATCGAACCCATAACATCCCGTTGGATAGGGGACACCATATTCATAACGGCCTCTTTCTTTGTGTTGTAAATTGCTGAAGCATTTTGCTTTATCCAATCGCCATAACTTTTGGACTTTGTTGTACCAATGTTGCAGATGTCCAACTTTGCAGTTTGAGTAGCAAAACGGACACTTCATTGGTGATGACGGTTACTCAGTAATAAAAAACAACTTCACAAGCCACACAACTGTCGGCAGTTCAGAGATACATGTAAACAGGATTTCCCCGAGCGATACTCATAGTATCCATTAAATTCTTGACCATCTGTATTCCAGATCCTGAACCCACTGTACAATGAGTAAGATGACTGCGTGGATACCATTGCGAGGCGCCAACTATCTGGTGCTGGTGGTATTAGTGATGATGATGGTGATGATCCCCTTTGCCGCTTCGGACCCGTGTGACGTGAACAAGTCTCCATGCGTATGCTCGCCGTATGAGGTTAATGAGCTTAATGAGCTTTTTATGTTTTCCGCCTGACGTTAACGTAAAAAATATGGATATGCTCATCCGCCTGACGTTAACGTAAAAAATATGGATATGCTCATCCGCCTGACGTTAACGTAAAAAATATGGATATGCTCATCCGCCTGACGTTAACGTAAAAAATATGGATATGCTCAGAGATACATTAGATTATCCGCAAAACGCTAAGGAGAGGAAAATATTGTCGCAGTTTTGTGAACCATTGCACGTCCATTTTACTAGATCGTTCGTGGAATTAAGACAAATAGACGAAACTAGAACTCTAGACAATGCACTTGCCGACCATTGAAAGTATGCTTAGTGATGACAGTTGTTCATTAACCCTATAACAACTATATGCAAACTAAATTGTCATGTAATAGAATGCGATCACCTATTTAATTTCTTCGTTTGACAGGTATTATAAAGTAACGTCATCGTGTTTAACTACTGATAATGCATGTTACATATCTCTCAAGCAATATTTTCCATTACTATACCTCACTTTTACTCACAATGCTAAACTCCCATAGGCCATCGTAACATAGATATACTGTCAGACCCAGCGGGAAAAAATTACTGTCCAAAAATACTGTCGCCCGCTCAAAAAATACTGTCACCCGCTAAATTACCGGTAGCAATCACGTGCGTAATGGTAAAAAATTATACTGTCCCATTCGCGCAGTACGCAGTTTTGAATTTCCGTTGTTAACAGACGACCAAATATGTCAATCATTGCTGTAATTAAATAGAATTATTGAATATTAAAATTGTTCATGGTTCATATAAATTGTTTATGTTTGAATATTTTTTCGATATATTAAAATAAATATTACATGTCTGACAGTGTGACAGTAAATTTGTCCACTTTCGGAAAAATACTTCGCCTCGGTTGACAGTATTTCCTCAAGTTGACTGTCACCCTGTCAGACATGTAATATTTATATAATAACTGTCATAATATAATACATACACGTTCACAGTAAATGTTACATTCTATCGTTAAGGACAACAAGCTGCGCATTGACTGCTCAAAGGTGACTCCAAAACTCGGAGCCGTACCCGAGTCGATACCGAAGCAAACCGCAACTTTAGACTTGTCCGACAATTTGATCGGCGCTGACACGTTGGACAGGCTGTGTAAACTCGAGTACAGACACCTCCACACAGTAAATCTGTCAAGGAACCACATGACAGCCATTCAGCCAAGGACATTATCCAGATGCTTTATATGGAAGAGCATGAATTTTAGCGGGAATGTCTTTGAACGTTTGTCACGCGAATCGCTGGTCGGACTCGAAAATACTGAAAAAATATTTGGGCTAGAGGCACGATATTTTACGGACGGGGCATTGAATGATCTACGGGCACTGAAAGTGTTAGAAGTAATAATATTACAAGATCAAATGTCACCAAACATGTTTGAGCGATTGGAAATAAGGAATCTCAGCATGACAATACGTTTTGCGATGGAGATACCCGAGGAAGTGTTCGTGCCACTCGCTAGAAATCTGAAGGCGTTCAAGATTGAAAGTCCATCATTGACACATGTGCCTAACGTATTGTTTAAAAATTTGGAGACTTTGGCGCGTCTGGAACTCGTTCTTTCTCAAATTACCGACATTTCTGAAAACGTGTTCTCTCATTCGTATCTACAGTCCTCACTTCAATCGATAGTCATCAGAGGAGTGAACAAACTGCCGAGTGGACTCTTTGACAATCTTCACGCGCTGCGAAATCTTGAAATACACCACATTGCCGGTTTGCCGCACGACTTATTTCAAGGGTTGCGCAATCTAAATACGTTAGACCTTGCTGGCACCCGCGTGGGTGTTGTACCAAAAAATGCTTTTTCGTTTTTGCACAATTTGGAAGAGTTAATTCTAAAGGACACCGGATTAACGAGTTTAAATCAAGACGACATTGTGTCAATGGCGAAATTGAAGAGATTAGACGTCTCGCATAATTCCATTCGCGAACTTGACAGCGGATTATTCGACACACTGCGCGTGTCAGTGGAAGAAATTGACGTGAGTTTTAACAGTCTAAAGGTAATACCAGTCGGACTTTTCTCTGAGCTTCCGATGTTAAGAAAGCTGGTCTTGAATAATAACAATATTTACTCAATTGATCGCGCTGCGTTCTCGAAACTCAACAATTTAAGAGAACTGCGGTTACAAAATAACAAGATATTCAGTATCGATTCACAGTTATTTAGTGATTTGACGCAAGTAGAGACGGTCGATCTTTCGTCAAACGTGTTTAATGAAATTCCGGATGGATTAATGAAAAACACACACAGATTAGTCAGTTTAAATTTAGCTGATAATCGGCTGACAAACATCGACAATGTGTTTACTGAAGACGCGCCATATTCGCTGCGTGAAATGAATGTTGATTATAACCCAATCTGGTGTGACTGCGACATTTGGAATTCTAAGAACTTAGTTATAAATGTAAGCTTGATTGGACATTGTCGCTATCGTCAAACAAACGAAAAAGTGACAATTACACGTTTTTTCTTAATGGGAAATGATTGTTCTAGTGAAAACCCCGACAATCTATATGCGTATTCATCGACCGCGCGGTCTCCATCCGTAACAATAACGTCTAACGAGACATTGTTTACGCCAACGGACGCACGTAATACTATAAGCGGTGTTGTCACAAGGGGTAATGCAGAAATCGGCGAATCAACTCCGACTGGCCAAGCATTTCGATTAACCGAAAGCGACAGAGATGCCTCTAGCAGCGGGGCAAGTATACCAACTGATTACTCGCCCAACATTTTTCCGCATGATTCAACAGTGCGAGAAAATGCATTAAACACGATTGGATTTGAAGGGCCGAGATTACCAACTGCCATTCCGACTGCTTCGATTGGAACGCACATAGCTGATATTCCTAGGTATTTCAGCACCTGCTCGGAGAGCGATGCTGTGCTATGTAGTACAAATACACGTTTATCAGATGCACCCGTGGATAGCGTAGGAATAAAATCGCGAAGTGTGGAAAATAATTTCATTTCAACGGATTTTTCTTACTCAATTGTATCAACTGGGGGAATATTTGTTACCCCATCTGCCAACGAAGAGATCAATAAGAGCAAATCAGGTATTTATTTATCTTCCACGGAAATAACACATTCAATCGGAATCCTTGTATCTTCACAACAATATAGTACAGTTGCGAGTGAGAACTTAAAAAGAGAAACTTATACAGATAGTTTAAACACTATTTTATCGGGTGATTCTGTCGATCGCTCAAAGGTGGCAAACGTAGTCATCGATGAGCCCCTGTTTCCGGTGACGTCATCCTCTAATGGGCTGCTGCCTTCTTTCGAGATCCTGCCGACGCCGACACTAGTGAAAATTTTACACGAAAATGACGAAAGAATGACTAGCAATGGGACTTCCGGCGAATTGAACGCGTCATCGACTACGTATGACGGCAAAAACGTCACCGTACTGGACGCGACGTACAACGTGGGACTGAACCCGCGACCTGCACTTAACCCAGACGAAGCGGCGGTATCACCGGAAGAAGCGACACGGTACTACTACCTGGCCGTAGCGTTCATAGTGACGGTGACAGTCGTATGCGTGTTGATAATTGGATTTGTTTACTACCGCAGGAAACGCCAAAATGCGTACGAAATTTCCGTGCGAACGGTCGATGGGGATGATTTGTACGCCACGTTGGCTTCCAGTCGGACGCCGTTAAAAAATGTCCCTTCCATACAGATCGAGTCGGTCGACGACGACGGGAATATTCGCGTGGAAATGTACCCTACGACGTCATGTCAGACGCGGTAACCCAGCAATTTGATATACTATTATGGCAAGACTGATTAAAAATAAGAAAATGTTGCGTGACAAGAAACTAAATACATATAGTCCTACGGGATTTTCTACCATTCCAGACCACAGGTGGGTAACGTGTGGCTATGATATTAATTAGTGAAAACATCATTTTGAATGATAAATAATCGTATTATAACGAAAAATCAACCTTTCTGAAACTTTTTTTTTCACTATTATCAAATAAATATATACATGTTGTATAAAAAAGGTATTCAACTCGAAATCACTCGAACAGAGAGTGCATCGCTTTGAACAGCCATTACTTTATCAATTGAGCAGCGATTTCCATAAACCCGGTCTTATTCAACGCAGAAATGAATTTCCTTTCTGGGAATGCATATATCTTGTTATATATATATATATATATATATATATATATATATATATATATATATATATATATATATATATATATATATATATATATTTTTTTTTTTATATATATATATATATATGATAGTGATTTTTTTTAAAGAAAAGTTGATTTTTCGTGATAATATGATTATTTATCATTCAAAATGATGTTTTCACTTATTAATATCATAGCCACACGCTGACCACCAGTGTTCCAGACTTGTACTTAATTACACACATTTATATAACCCAAAGTGTACCTTTTTAAATAAGGCTAGCTTTAGTGAAATTGTGTGTCTGTGTGAATTCATTGAGCAAATATGTTTTAGCACAAATGCTGTCATGCCTATACTACAGTCTATCTGGTTCGGTTAACAAGTGGGGTGCTTATACTTTGATCATTAACTTTATTATTGTTTTAACTGTTGTTTATTATACTGAAATATATGACTCCATTTTTATCGTACTATTTTATAATCATGAACTTGAATACTTGTTTTCAAAGTTGAACCAAAATTAACATTTCAACACTGATTTCATTGAGCATTAGGTTGTTGAATGCGTCTATTTAGGAATGATTGCGCTGAAAAGTTTTCACTTTTCAAAAGATATTTTCATCCGCCGCGACGTTTAAATAAATACATTATAACTCCATGAGTGAGTTCGTTCATGGAATAAATAATTTGTGCTCATTTGAATTAGTTTACATCTCGTGAGATGATAAGTGTACCAGTCCTGTACGTATCAAAAGATTTATAAAATATTTAGCGAACGCATCGTTTATATTATATGGGCCTAGTTTAAATACCTACATTTTTGTGATGCCTTTTATAAGCACTACAAGTCATAAGCTAATTTAAATGAGCTATTACATGATGAATACATGTATTCACTTATGCAAACACGATGCTTGTATAATGTTGCATGAAATTAATAGGGCCAAGTTAATCAATGTATTTGATGAACGCGTATATATTGAGGAGAGTCAAGTTGTCAACATATATAAAAATAGTGTAACCTTTGTCTATGCGTATGTTATTAAAATGTTTTTATCCATTTGTTACATGTTCTTTGCAATATGATAACTTTTCCACCAAAACTAGAAATGTTCAAGGCATAAACAAATTTGTTGTGACAGAACTTTGCAGTTTACCTGTATACTTGAATGTCATTTTCAAACAAATAAAAGTAGACCGTAATAAAAAATAACTGTACAATATAGCTATTACCGTATTGAAATGTATTCATGTTCGTAAATATATCAAAATTTCAATGCAATTTTTCATTCAATAAAATGAAAAAACAAGAGAAGTGTTTGTCAGAAACACAATGCTCCCTAATGCAACGATTTTTTTACCTTTGACCTTAAAGGATGAACTTGACCTTTGACCACTCAAAATGTGCAGCTCCATGATATACACATGCATGCCAAATATCAAGTTGCTATGTTCAACATTCCAAACGTTATTGCAAAACTTTACTATATTAAAGTTTTAAATGTTCGACCTTTGACCTTGAAGGATGACCTTGACCTTTCACCACTCAAAATGTGCAGCTCCATGAGATACACATGCATGCCAAATATCAAGTTGCTATGTTCAATATTTCAAAAGTTATTGCAAAATTTTTATATATTAAATGTTTGACCTTTGACCTTGAAGGATGACCTTGACCTTTCACCACTCAAAATGTGCATCTCCATGAGATACACGTGCATGCCAAATATCATGTTGCTATGTTCAATATTTCAAAAGTTATTGCAAAACTTTACTGTAACCTCAAAGTTTTGGGACAGAATAACAGACAGACAGGCCAAAAACAATATACCCCCGATCTATCGATCCGGGGGCATAAAAAATGATTTCTGTTATAAGCTGTTAAAACACGCCTGGAATTTAATAAATGAATTATTATTTTTCACATTTGTAAACGTTTGCATAATATTTAATATAACAAGCAATAGCGAAAAGAAATCAAATAAGAATGTGTTTAATGTCCCAAAGTATGGCATAATTGTACGCCAGTGAAATATGGTATATGTCCGAAAGTATTATATTAAAAGAAGCTAATGTTACGCCAATAAAATAAGGTTAATGTCCCAAAGTATTACATTATAGCACGATGGTCCGCCAGGAAAATAAGGAAAACGCACTCTGTTGAGCATCAGTTTTTTTTTACTTAGACATATTGGGCATCTCCCAAAGAAATCAATTAGCTCTGATATGATTAAGAATGCACCAATATGTGTCTTTTAATACTTCTGCACAATGACAAAGACCCTGGGCCCGTATTCACCCCTGGCCCGTATTCACCCTGGCCCGTATTCACCCCTGGCCCGTATTCACCCCTGGCCCGTATTCACCCCTGGCCCGTATTCACCAACCGATTCTTAGAATCGGCTTACAATAAAGAATAGACTTTGAACCAAGAAATATGTGTTCAGTGTTTGAATATATACAGGCCGCCACTGGTGATTATGTCATTAACAAAATATTCTATATGAAGAATAATATAGATAGAGATGTTTACTGCAGAGTTTGACTCACAATTAAAGAAATTATTGAATATTTTAATTTAAAGAATTTTCTTTATTCTTAGACTTAAGTCAAAGAATTGTTTGGTAAATACGGACCCTGTTTCAAAAACTTTTAAAAACACGGTCTTCCCAAAATAAGCAGTTATCGCGCATGAAATTCCCAATTTAAAAGGCTAGGGCCTCTTACAAATTTCCTGATGAAAAGCCCTGAGCACGGAGTGTATATTGATTATTCACATAGGGGTAGCAGCCTGGTGGATTATCTACTTTTAGAACCAAAAGATATTTTTCTTATAAGCAACTTTAAAATACTTCAACCAAATGAGCTATCTGACCACTCGGGCATACTCTTTAGTCTCGCGTCAAGACACGCTGCCGACGAGAAAGGCAGCAAATCCGAAGCCTCATATGATTACAAAATAAAATGGGACGACTTAAAAATAGACCCGTTTAAGAATGTCTTATCGCAATACAAAGCGCAATTGTGTTCACTCGAACTGTCCATTTTAAACGAGCGCGACATTGACGAGGTAGCAAACGACTTTATAAATATTTTAAAACAGAGTGCAATAGAGGTGTTTGGAAAAAACGAAATAAATAATAAAAAACATAATAAAATTCACTACAATAAAAAACCATGGTTTAACAAGGAATGTTATATTTCCAGAGCGGAATTTAATAAACATAGGAATACATTTCTAAAGGACCGATCCAATGAACATAACCGAAAATTATTTATTAAATCGAAAAATAAATATATACGCACTAAACGCCGATTTAAGCAAAAATTCATGCATACAGAAAAAAATAATCTCACAAATCTTAGTAAACATAAGCCACGAGAATTCTGGAAAACAATTAAAAAACAGTATTTAAAGAAAGACAACAGCCCAACCAATTTAAACACAACGGCACTCTATGAACACTTTAAACAATTATACTCTGACAATAGGAGTAATACCGAAAATAGCACGCGCGAAAATAATCCCTCAAGATCAGATCCAGACTTAGATAAGGACATTTCGCTAGAAGAGGTTACAATTGCTATCCACGAACAAAAAAATAACAAAAGCAGCGGTATCGACAAGATATGCGCAGAAATATATAAAAATACTATACCGGAATTATCATCATTTATATTAGCACTTTTTAACAGAATGTATAAAAATGGTGAATATCCAAAATCCTGGGGTGAAGGAATTATTATACCTATATTCAAGGGAGGGGATACAGAGGATGCAAAAAACTATAGAGGTATCACCCTTATTAATATTCTGGCAAAAATTTATTCAACAGTACTTCTAAATCGATTGACAAACTGGTCAACTAAACATAAAAACTTGATACAAAACCAATTCGGCTTTCAGAAAGGAAAGTCTACAGTAGACTGCATATTCGTATTGCAAACTGTTATACAAAAAACACTTAGCCAACGGAAAAAGCTATATTGTGCCTTCGTAGATTTCGAAAAATGTTTCGATAAATTAGACCGAACCTTTATATTCCAAAAACTTATTAATGAAAACATAAGCACAAAATTCGTAAACGCCATACGGAGCATGTATAACTCTGTCAAAGCATGTGTCCGGCATGAAAGAACATATACATCTCTATTTGAGTCGAATATTGGGGCAAAACAAGGCGACCAAAGCTCAACGTTATTATTTTTATTTTTCATAAATGATATAGTTTCAAGTTTTAATGATAATATGGATGACCTTTTCACTCTTGAGAATACTAAATTATTCATACTTCTTTTCGCTGATGACGCGGTCATATTCGCTCACTCGCCTAACGCACTACAATCGCTACTTAAAGATTTAGAAAATTACTGCAGCGAGTGGAAATTAACAGTTAATACAAAAAAGACCAAAATAATGATTTTTGAAAAAGGTAGACATACACGATATAATTTTTCATTAAATAACACAATATTAGATATTGTCGATTCATTTAAATATCTGGGGGTAAATCTTTACAAAAACGGAGACTGGAACCGTACGCAAAAACATATCGCTCAACATTCACAATTCGCATTACACAATTTGTTTACAGTATTTAATCAACTTGAATTAAACATAGACGAAAAATGTAGACTGTTTGACAGTCTAGTTGGGTCCAAATTAAATTACGCGGCCGAAACATGGGGCTTTCATGAAGGAAAAGATATCGAACGCATACATTGTAAATTCCTACGTAAGATACTAAAAGTCAGAAAATCCACAAATCTAGACGGACTTTACGGGGAATTAGGTAGACACCCAATGTATGTAAAACGACAATTGACATTAGTTAAATACTGGTTAAAAATCATTGATCCGAACAACAACCTACTGACAAAATCTATTTATAATTTGCTTAAGAGCGATGCTGAAAGTAATAATACATATGCCGGTAGGAACTGGGCTTATCAGATTAAAGAACTTCTCGAACACATAGGATTAGCTTCTATATGGATACAACAAAATACGCATATCCCAAACGAGTACGACCTAAAAATAATAACAAACCGAATTTTGGATATATATAAACAGACTTGGTTCACAAATATAAATAACTCAAATAGACTGGCTGCATACCGATATTTCAAATATGACTTTGAAACGGAAAAATATTTAAAATGTATTAATAACAATAAATTTAGAATATCACTTACACAATTCAGAATCTCTGCACATAATCTAGCGATAGAAAAAGGTCGTCATGAAAACATACCAAAAGAAAATAGGAAGTGTATTTACTGTAATATGAATGCTATAGAAAGCGAATTCCACTTTTTATTAGTATGCCCCCTATATAACGGAATTAGACAACAATACCTAAAACCGTACTTTCGTCATTGGCCAACATTGAACAAATTCGAAATTCTAATGTCATCAAAATCAACAAAGGTATTAAATAACCTATCAAAATATGTTTATTTTGCCCAAAAACTAAGGTCAAATATAACGTAATATAAAATATATGCCTTCAATTTAGTATGTTTATTAGAACAGATGTAATAATAAGTTAACCGTATTAACTATGATTATTGTTTCCATTTGCCTAATGTATATATATTTGGATAAAGCAATTATCATTGTATTATTATTGATTCTATTCTTTGAATTATTTTGACATGTCTTTTTTTTCTCTTTTGTTTTACCTAACTATTCGTATTCATCGTTTTGTGTTGTACTTCTCAAATACATGTACCATGTCTTTGCTTTCTCACAAACACATACCTGTATAGGCTATAAATTTGCAATATGCTGTTTTATGCCTAATAAATGTTATGTTATGTTATGTTATGATTGTAATCTAGAGTCCGTGCCCTAAGTAGTCAACACGTTAAGACAGCAGTAGGGCCATCAACGATCCATTTTGACACCTAGCCTGCGTATGTTTCATGAAAAGACGATACATATTTAAGGAGGCCATGTTTTCATATGTTTGAACCAGCTTTTGTAATATTAAAATATTATAAAATTTCAGGTTTTGTTCACATAAATTGAAATTTGAATATCGGGCAATCGAATATTCGAATACTTTAATGACCGAATATTCGAAAACCGTTTTTGTTATTCGCTTCCACCCCTAGTAATAATACATACACCGTTTATGTTAAAACATTCATAACGGAGAAAAAGTAAGAGTTCCAAATAAAGTTTAAATACATGAACACGTTTGCTTCGTCGAACCAAACACAATCGAGACCCAGAAAATCTTTCTTACTTTATATTGACAGTCCGGTCGTTGATTAATGCAATTTCTTGACACGCACGTTTACAAAACAAATGTACCAAAAATATCCAACAATATCAAAATATGTTTATTCATGTGAAACTGCACATGTGCAAGAAACATTTTGCGTTTTCGAAGCAAATTTACTGCAGTTGTTAGTAAGCATATTTGTCAGTAGAACGCCATTTATGCTATTTTTTCCGTCTGCTACACCCCAAATGTTTTGCGCACGGAACGCCGATAAAAAGGCTTATTTTGGTGAGCAGTTTTCACCTCATCCAATCACGGATGTCCAGATTTTGTATAAAATACGTTTCATATTGTTATGAGATAAATACCACTGCCTCTTTCAATTTATTGCGATTGTGTCACTAAGTAACCTATCCGTAAACAGACGGCGTCTTTATGAGGTCGGTGATTTCATCGTAAGTTCAGCGTTCCTTTTGTTGACAAAAGTTGACCGCAGCTACTATTCCACATGTTCGTCAAACGATCGGCATAACTTCCTGGAGGTGGATTTTCCTGTGACATTTCCGGATCATGCCTGATGCACCCGGAGGTGGATCTCCCTGTGACATTTCCGGATCATGCCTGATGCACCCGGAGGTGGATCTCCCTGTAACATTTCCGGATCATGCCTGATGCACCCGGAGGTGGATCTCCCTGTGACATTTCCGAATCATGCCTGATGCGCCCGGAGATGGATCTTCCTGTGACATTTCCGGAACATGCCTGATGCGCCCGGAGATGGATCTTCCTGTGACATTTCCGGATCATGTCTGATGCGCCCGGAGATGGATCTTCCTGTGACATTTCCGGATGCCTGATCCGCCAGAAGTTGATAAAACATTCAGATTCCTTGCCGTATGCTTTCCGAATTAATCGCGAGGGGTTCAATAACTTCCGAAGCAATTTCCACGAAGGTTTTGTGTTCCATGCTATAACATACAATATTAGCCATCATAAGAAAATCCTGCCAGATCTGAAGACATTTTATGTTAAAGGGGCCGTTTAACGTTTTGGTAAAATTTAAAAAAGCTGTTTCAGATTCATAAAGTTTCGTTTTTGTAATGATATTTTTGATGAAATAGTAATACTGACCATTTACCATGCTCTTAAATATCCATTATATGCATCTTTTGACGATTTGAAAACCTGAAAATTATAAAGCGTCGTGCGACGCGAAACGATTGAATAATTTGGAAAGTTCTGTTGTTGTAGTTTTATTGTGGGAAACTACGAGGATTGCTTATATAGGTAAAAAATACATCCGCGCTATGCATGGGCACAGAGCTCCAGATAAGATGCGTACCTGCGTATTTACGCATTGACAAATTTAAAAAACGCATTAAAAATCAGCCAGGTACGTAACATTACGCAATAAAAGTCTTGGTACGTATTTTTTATGGATTTAGTATTTTAAAGAAAGTCTGTTCATATCATCATTTTAACTTCTTTCCTTTGCATCTATTTATATAAATAACCAATAATAATATTTCAAGATTAAACACGCCATGTAATATATCAGTTATCTGTGTAAATAGAAAATACCCCTCAATATTCCCAAGTATCCTTTACGGATGAAACAAAGGAGTAAAATACGCTTTAACAATAATATCAGGGGGTAATATACCCTTTTGACTAAATCCTTATCTGGAGCTCTGCATGGGCATGGATGCTCGAGTGGTCTAGGCTGGAGACTTTTTACTCCAGGACTCGAGCTCTGTTGAGGGTTACTTTTTTTTTATTGTTTTAAAATTGTATTCTTGTTTTTTACTGGAGATTTTTATGTCAAATGTTTAAATTTATCAATATAAATCATTTAATGAAATGCTTCAATACATGCAAAATCTTTTAAACGGCCCCTATAAGAATTGTATTATAAAAAGAAGCACCATTTTCTTATATATTTTGAAAATAGTGTACATGTAATAGTTTAGGTTCACAATAAAAAATACAAATAACAACGGGACAATTATTGTACCACGTGGCTCGGCTATCATCACGTGGTTGGTTATAACGGCAGGGTATTAACCAGTAACATATCTGCGCGGAGGTGGCAGGGTATTAACCAGTAACATATCTGCGCGGAGGTTGCTTCCGACGGATAACCGAGGATTAATCGAACATTCCGTTACCCTTTGTAATTAAACATTCGGTTACCCTTTGTAATTAAACATTCGGTTACCCTTTGTAATTAAACATTCGGTTACCCTTTGTAATTAAACATTCGGTTACCCTTTGTAATTAAACATTCGGTTACCCTTTGTAATTAAACATTCCGATACCCTTTGTAATTAAACATTCGGTTACCCTTTGTAATTAAACATTCGGTTACCCTTTGTAATTAAACATTCGGTTACCCTTTGTAATTAAACATTCGGTTACCCTTTGTAATTAAACATTCGGTTACCCTTTGTAATTAAACATTCCGATACCCTTTGTAATTAAACATTCGGTTACCCTTTGTAATTAAACATTCGGTTACCCTTTGTAATTAAACATTCGGTTACCCTTTGTAATTAAACATTCGGTTACCCTTTGTAATTAAACATTCCGATACCCTTTGTAATTAAACATTCGGTTACCCTTTGTAATTAAACATTCGGTTACCCTTTGTAATTAAACATTCGGTTACCCTTTGTAATTAAACATCCGATACCCTTTGTAATTAAACATCCGATACCCTTTGTAATTAAACATCCGATACCCTTTGTAATTAAACATTCGGTTACCCTTTGTAATTAAACATTCGGTTACCCTTTGTAATTAAACATCCGATACCCTTTGTAATTAAACATTCGGTTACCCTTTGTAATTAAACATTCGGTTACCCTTTGTAATTAAACATTCGGTTACCCTTTGTAATTAAACATTCGGTTTCCATATTTTACATCGTTTAGCATAAACGTTGAATGCGGAAATCAAAGATTCCGATCAGGTCCCGGAGGTACGAGACGGTTGCAGAAGGGTTGCGATCACCCACGAAATGGTCCAACATTTTCCCGAAAACACCCAGAAACATCCCATATCGTCGCAAAAACACCCAGAAACATCCCATATCGTCGCAAAAAACACCCAGAAACATCCCATATCGTCGCAAAAACACCCAGAAACATCCCATATCGTCGCAAAAACACCCAGAAACATCCCGAGTGAGCCGAAGTCGCCTATTTAGGAGACGCCAACTTGACGTGTTGGTTGTTGCTCTTTGTGTTTAACGAATCTGTGCGAATAACACGCTTTTAAATATTGTTTGCAGCTTGTTGTGTTTTTAAGCGGTTAGTATTTGTTAAATATTCCCCTTCCTTTAACCCAAAATATTTCCTTTTTACCAATGTTGTCATTGTAAGGACCTTGCGCTAGGTCTATTAAATAAATTCATACATCGCTGTATCATTGTTGTGACCAATTATACACACATGCATTGAAGGTAAAAGAAATAATGGGCATTTTAACTTCTTGAACATATGCTCATCGTTTATATTTATAAAGATACATACAAAAGACCTCCGAGTCCACACGTACGTAGAGATTCATGCATGTATCGACGGACGGTGCACAACTTAATGATGAACTTTCGGGAAGCAGGTTTGACTCGCGGTAAAGTGTACGGGAGCGCAATCTGTCGGTGCCTACTGCTGTCATGTGCAGAAGACTACCGTGCCGTCTTCCGGAAGTGGTTTGATGACTGAAAACGCGTAGAAGCAAGACAGTGAGTGATATGTGACAAGGGCTAAAACAATGCAAAACAATCCGCAGTTGTGTTCGTATATAACAACATTCTGTCCTGGTTCCATGTTTGTACCAAAGTTTTTTAGTGTTGGTTTAAATCGGGATGATAATGAATTGTTTTTATTCTTATTTAGTTTGTTAGACGTTATAAATCTCTTCGGATGGAAAAAACAACAAACACAACACATATATGAAACAAGAGCTGTCTCCATAGGATTACATATGCCCCGGAAAAACGCTTTGATATAAATTATGAGCATTTTTCGAAACCTAAACGCAGATTTCGAAACCTAAACGCCGACCCTAAGTTCAAGGTCACAGGGGTCAAAAATTGTAAAGGCCTTGTATTGTCCATATACACATGCATACCCAATATAAAGGTTACATCTGAAGCGACGTAGAAGTTATGAGCATTTTCGAAACCTAAACGCAAAAGTGTGACGGACAGACAGACAGACGGACGGACAGTGCGACTGCTATATGCCACCGTACCGGGGGCAGAAAAATTCCGTGTTTGTACGATTCATCATTTTCCAAATGAGCTTTTATGACTTCCAATCCGGTTTTTTGTGCTTCGATGAATTCATAATAACGGGTTACTATCGCTGTGTAATATATTAGGTGATGCTTGGAATAAAAAAAACGCCGAGTGTAGTAAGCTGTTTTTCTGTTTATCGTACTTCTACGTCCCCATTAAAAAAAAACAGAAATTACATCGCTAAAAATGTGCATTTTTAGCGGGAATGAATAAGCTATTAATAATGACGTCATAAGCAATTGCGCTTAATATTGGTAAAATACTTTTTAGCGATTGTTGTTGCTTTTCATGGGTAAATGTATCATATCTTGGTATTAATTGATTTGTGTCTCCTTGCATCTCATTTATTTGTATCGAAAATTATGACTTTATAGTTGATTCAGAGTAATATAAAGGACTTATTTTAAGCGAATACAAACACGTGAACAAATACCTTTAAAAAAAAACAGTTCATACATACTGCATTAGCTAAGTGAAGAAATCCATAAGATATCTGGCCGTATGCGATTTTTCGATCAACAACGCCACGCAATTCCATCAAATTCGGTGTTCGCGAAATGAAACCATGCGTGCATACACCCCGGAGCAATACGTCTGTCTGAGAATCAGAGAATTTCGAGTTTTTTATGCGTGTTTTTTCTCCATTACCAGACGCCGTTGTTCGTTCAGGCCCGCGAGTGCAAAGCATGTATGTGTTATTTTCTCGGTCGTCCTTTAAGATTTGATGATGATTCGGTAATAGCAACAATATTCTTTAAGATAAGCCAAATATAGCAATAACGATGGTTATTATCAATGAATATAAAAAGTAATAATACTAGTAATAATAAGAATAGCAATAATAATAGTTTTAGTTGCAATGATAAAAGTAATAATAACAATCATACATGATAATGCTAGGCAAACAGCGTAGACCCAGATGAGACGCCGCATGATGCGGCGTCTCATCAGGCTCTGCGCTGTTTGCTTAAAGGTAAGTCATATCGATCTCATCCGTGAAAAACAGGGCCGCTTGCTCTGCGCATGTACGAAAAAGATATTACAATCGTTTAACATTCGATGTCGAGGTCTTATGATTCACTTTCATTTGGTACAATTTGTCAGCCTATACATGTTTTGATGTCATGAGATTATTTTGCGATCCTTATGCGTGCCCCGTTTAATCTCATCATATTCGCCACACTTCTTAACGTGATAAAAAAAAATTCATTAGGGTGTGATAAACAGGATTGCATTTGGTGAAAATTATTATTCTACAAAGAATAATGCTCTTAATTTTTTGACACAATCACCGATTTAAATGCTTACAGAGGAACAAGCGGCAGAACAGTACGATCTCCTTTAAGCAAACTGTTCAGGCAATTGTTCTGTTCCACGATGCGCAGTTTTTTCTCAGACGTAAGATCTGCACAGATCAATACTCATAATAGGCATAACAATAATAACTTCTGTGCTCAATGAAAGTAAAGCCATAAACATGTCAACATCGACAATTATTGGTCACGTTTGGCTGAGTCTAAACTGTTTTTGACGTTCATTGATTGTTTTTACATAATATTTATGTATTGACAGAAGGAATCTTTGCTCTGATTTCCAACTTCACCTTAAATAAACATTATAAACAGATGTTTTATCCCCGACAACAAATTGACGCTGTGTTTGATGTTTGGGTTCTGATGTTTCTTTCCGTATGTCCGGCGGTACGTCTGTCAGTGTGGACATCTGTCTGAATTTCTGCCTGCATGTCTGCTTGTATATCTGTTTGTGTCTGTCCGTATGTCTGTCTGATCGCCACCGCCGCCCATCCGTCCCTCCGTCTTTCTGAATGTACGCCTTTCTGGCGAATGTCTGTTTCTGGCTGGCAGTGCGTCTGTCTGTCTCTCTGTCACTTGGTAGACAATTCCAATCCAGCGATGAGGTTGTTTTGTACATAGTTAGATACTAAAATAATACCGGTATACATGATTATGACTCACTCATTCAACTTCGTAAAAGATGCATAGATTTTTTTATTAAAAAAAACATTACTATTTTTCATATGTTCAAAGTAAAAACATTTCATCCTGGGGATTCTTGTATAGAATATTTGAATATATTTAAATAAGTAGAAAGGAATATTCGAATAATATATCAGTATTCGTTCACATCCCTTACAAAAAGTATACCTACCTAACCATTACCAGCAAAGTTTAGTTGGCAATGGCTAATATTTCATTCTTAAAGGTTTTCCTATTATATACATGTACTTACATCACATAATTGCCTTATATTAAATACTGATGGTCAGTTTGGCACAATTGCAATAAGAATTTACCTTATGCCAGACAGTATTGTAGCTCTGCTCTCCCCCTCTGCTTTTTCAAGGGCTTGGGACCTTCAAGCTTGACTCAGAGCTCACTGCTACTGGAGCTGGCGTCCTTGTCAAGCTTGACTCAGAGCTCACTGCTACTGGAGCTGGCGTCCTTGTCAAGCTTGACTCAGAGCTCACTGCTACAGGAGCGGGCGTCCTTGTCAGGCTTGGCAGCATTAGGAGGCTTTTCTTGATGGCCTGGATGGAAGCTACTCAACACACGCGAAAACTGAAAGAGATCTTGACTGGAGAAGAAAACGTTAACCTTTCATTTTCACGGTGTAATTTTTTAGATTATACAAACATTTTATAGAATTGTAAAGCCTCATTGCCAAATGTAAAAAAGTGGCCATCTCTCTGAGTCAATTCGACAAATATTCTTTATTTAAAAAATATTACAGTAATAGAAACTGGGATCTTCAAAATTTTCTTCATGAATTACCAGCAAAACGAAATATAGTTCATACGAGTAAACCAAATAAGAACATTTTAATGTATTGCCTTTTTACTTCTTAGACCCAACAATGATAATTCACGTTTATAGTTTTGATAAAATATCACAATCATGACACATTTTTTTTTTTCATTCACCTTTCATTGTATTCACCTGATTTTAAGTAAGCCAAATTGTCAAATAAACCAAATCCAAATGTAAAGACAGTAAAAAGGCAGTAAATCTTGCAAACTTGCAATGAACAAGAGGGCCAAGATGGCTCTAGATCTTTAACCGAAGTAATGTTTTACATGTGAAACAAAACAAGTTAAGTATTTTGCTAATAAAATTTATATTAAGCATTTTACCTGAACTTTTCCAATGTACACAATTTGAACATACCTTTACGAGGACTGCTTTATGATGTTAAATGCCAAATATTACACTTTCAAAGTTATTGTGTATCTAAATTGAACAAGAGGGCCTGAAAGACCCAAAGTTGCTCACCTGAGATACAAAGGAACTGACCTGCTCAGCGCAGAGCCAAGATATCATTAGAACAACTGTTCTAACCAAGTTTCATGAAGAGTGAACTATAAATGTCGCTTTAAGAGCACTGACAAGGTTTAACTATAGCCATATTAAGATAAATTCCCCCACCCTTGGCGGCCATTTTTTTCAACATACCGGAACTATTTTTTAACTGATCCAAGTCGAAGATATCATTTAAACAAATGTTCAAACCAAGACAATAAATATGACTTTTTAGAAGATTGTTTTTACTAAAGGCATATACCGTGAGGTAAATGCCCCACCCTTTGGCGCCCATGTTTTTCAACCAACAAAAACCATTTCCAGACTCGTCTAAGATAATATTGGGACAAATCTTCTGACCAAGTTTCATTAAGATCAGACAATCAATGTGGCCTCTAAAGTGTTAACAAGGATTTACTATAGTATAATATTGCCCTATAAGGAAAAATGCCCCGCCCCATTATGGCCAGGTTTTTCAAGCAACAGGAACCATTTTCGATCTCATACAATATATCATTGAAACACGTGTTCTGAATAAGTTTCATGAAGATTGGACAAGGATTGTGACTTTTAAAGTGTTAACAGGGTTTTTCTACAGCCATATAAGGAAAATGCCCCGGCCCCTGGCGGCCATGTTTTTCAACCAACCGGAACCATTTTTGAACTCATCCAAGATATGATTTGGACGAATCCTCTGACCAAGTTTCATGAAGACCGGAAATAAATGTGGTCTCTAGAGTGTTAACAAGGTTTTTCTATAGCCATATTTATGAGGAAAAATGCCCTGCCCCCTTGCGGCCAGGTTTTTCAAGCAACCAGAACCATTTGCAAACTGGTCCAAGATATCATTGAGAAAAATCTTCTGACCAAGTTTCATGATGATCGACAATAAATGTGGCCTCTGGAGTGTTAACAAGGTTTTACTATAGCCATTTAAGGAAAAATACCACACCCCCTGGTGGCCATGTTTTTCAATCAACCTGAACCATTTTCAAACTCGTCCAAGATATCATAAGTACAAATCGTGTGACCGAATTTCATGAAGATCGGACAATAAATGTGGCCTCTTGAGTGTTAACATGGTTTTACTATAGCCAAATAAGGAAAAAAAATGCCCTGCCCCATGGCGGCCATGTTTTTCAAGCAACTGGAACCAATTTCGTATTAGTTCAAGCTTTCATTGGCACAAATTTTCTGACCGAATTTCATGAAGATCGGAAATAAATGTGACCTCTAGAGTGTTAACAAGGCAAACGTTGAAGCCGCACAACACAAGACCTACAAAAGGAGATCACAAAAGCTCACCATGAGCACTCTGTGCTCAGGTGAGATATAATGGGACCCCTAGGGCGTGACAAGATTTTCAGAGGCATGAATTGATGTTGCTTTGTTGAGAACCACTACCTAATGTCAAATATCAAAACTATGTGCCTTGTGGTTTTAGAAAAGATGTTTTAAGCTATTTTGCTTCTAAAGTAAAAACCTGTATGACAAATCCCATGGGGCATTGCCAGTGTTAATAAACTTTGTAGAGAACCACCACCTGATAATAAAAACTGAATAGCAAAGCTCTGGTTTTAATAATGTTGCAATGCAAATGGTCTATATTAACAAGAAACATGGAAATACCACACAACCAGGTTTCCAACGTTTAAATTTGAGATTTAAACAAGGCTATTGTGAAGCAATATGGTCCCCTACCGGCTCCACTATTGTCAGAAATTCCACCATTTTCAGATTCAATTTTTTTGGTTGCCATAGCAACCACAATTTTTGACGTAGGAACAAAATGAAATGACATGCATAATGTCCATATTGCCATCTATTCATGTTGCAAGTTTCATGAAAAAATATTCAGAACTTTTAAAGTTATCGCAGGATCCAGAAAAGCACCATTTTCAGCAGTATTTCTAGTCTATTTGTTGCCATAGCAACCAGAATTTTTGACGTAGGAAGAAAATGAAATGACGTGCATAATGTCCATATTGCCATCTAATAACTATCCATGTTTCAAGTTTCATGAAAAAATATGAAGAACTTTTAAAGTTATCGCAGGATCCAGAAAAGTGTGACAGACAGACAGACTCACAGACGCACAGAGCGCAAACCATAGGTCCCCTCCGGTGAAACCGGTAGGGGACAATAAATAATTGTGCAATCCCACGCCAGACCTACACAAAAAATTTCAGCGCAAAACCATCAAAAATCAGGTTGAATACTTAACAACAGGTTTTTTTTAACTTAAAGTAACAGTAGCCTTTATTTAATTTAATTGGTCCCAAATGCAACCCTTTGCCATGTCTGCATGTAGGCTACCAAGATACAAAATGTCAGAAAAAATACCCACATAAAAACTCAAGCTATTAATAACGGTTCCTTCATTTTCAGAAACAGTGACCTTGATCTAGACCTACTTGGTTCTAGATGGAATCCCATCCAAAGAACCTTCACACACAATTGTACCCAATATCTCTATCCAAACTCCAGTCCTCCAGCAGAAACAGAACTATTTTTATTTAAAGTGACTATGACATTTATCAGAATGGCCACACATAAATTCCCATAACAGGGTTTTGATATGAGCAACCTACACACAAAATTACGGTGCAATACCTCCATCCACACTCAGTTTAAACACCGGAATCCATTTTTCTAATTTAGCAGCATTGACCTTGACCTTTACCAGAAAACCCCCAAATACAATGCCAAGCTAGGTCTACATGCAATCTTTGTTACCAGATATACCCCAAATACAATGCCAAGCTAGGTCTACATGCAATCTTTGTTACCAGATAAACCCCAAATACAATGCCAAGCTAGGTCTACATGCAATCTTTGTTACCAGATAAACCTCAAATACAATGCCAAGCTAGGTCTACGTGCAATCTTTGTTACCAGATAAACCTCAAATACAATGCCAAGCTAGGTCTACGTGCAATCTTTGTTACCAGATAAACCTCAAATACAATGCCAAGCTAGGTCTACATGCAATCTTTGTTACCAGATAAACCTCAAATACAATGCCAAGCTAGGTCTACGTGCAATCTTTGTTACCAGATAAACCTCAAATACAATGCCAAGCTAGGTCTACGTGCAATCTTTGTTACCAGATAAACCCCAAATACAATGCCAAGCTAGGTCTACATGCAATCTTTGTTACCAGATAAACCTCAAATACAATGCCAAGCTAGGTCTACATGCAATCTTTGTTACCAGATAAACCTCAAATACAATGCCAAGCTAGGTCTACGTGCAATCTTTGTTACAAGATAAACCTCAAATACAATGCCAAGCTAGGTCTACATGCAATCTTTGTTACCAGATAAACCTCAAATACAATGCCAAGCTAGGTCTACATGCAATCTTTGTTACCAGATAAACCTCAAATACAATGCCAAGCTAGGTCTACATGCAATCTTTGTTACCAGATAAACCTCAAATACAATGCCAAGCTAGGTCTACGTGCAATCTTTGTTACCAGATAAACCCCAAATACAATGCCAAGCTAGGTCTACATGCAATCTTTGTTACCAGATAAACCTCAAATACAATGCCAAGCTAGGTCTACGTGCAATCTTTGTTACCAGATTCTTCAAGATTGGGTTACGGGTATGTTAACTTATGTTTTTGACCTGAAACCAACTGTTTGTTGTTTTTCTACTTTAAGTTCCAATGACCTTTACTCAACTAGTCCCAAAAGCAATCCCAAGATATGTCTCCATTACAAGTTTGCCATATCTAAAGTTTCATCAAGATTGGCTACTGCAAACTAAATTTATTGAATGAATACTACCAGTTTGACAAGCCACACACCTATCATGCAAACCCCTATCAAATAACCAGGATTTCGTCTTACAAAAAAAAGTGACACCTGGGTAGTGGCTTTCCTAAGGGAATTCTAGAATAAACTTTAGCAATTACCAAAATACATGATTAAATACAAAATACTAAACCTCTGAACCTTGTAGTTAAAATGGAGATATTTTTAACTTTTTGAATCTATTGTAGCTCTGACCATAATATACAGTGGATTGGAACAATTTAAACAAGTTTAACCCAAGCAACATTGATCTTAAAATGTTACAAATTTGGCAGCTTAGAAGAAAAAGTAATTTGAAGAAAAAACAAGAGCTGTCACCATAGGATGACATATGCCCCCGAAAAAAGCTTTTTCCAAACCTAAACGCAGATTTCGAAACCTAACGCTGACCCTAAGTTCAAGGTCAAAGGGGTCAAAATTTGTGTGCGTATGAAAAGGCCTTGTCCATATACACATGCATACCAAATATGAAGGTAACATCTGAAGCGATATAGAAGTTATGAGCATTTTTCGAAACCTTAACGCAAAGTGTGACGGACAGACAGATGGACGGACATGCGATCACTATATCCCCACCTTCGGGGGCATAAAAAGGCAGATTCACCAACACAAATCACGGTTTCCCTATAGCCAACCATGAACATGCTGTGCTTGGTTGAACAAAAAAGGCGAAAAAACAAAAACAGTAAACTACTCTACATTCCATTATTATTAAGATAACTACACTACAAAACCTACACTACATCTTTTTTGTGTGAGGTATTTTTGTGCTTTTTATACTTTTTTTGGTGAAGCTTTGCTTCATTTTTCTTTTTTTAAAAGTTTTTTTGGGGGAAGCATATGCTTCATTTTACTTTTTTTGTTAGATAATAAAACCTTACTTATCCTCCACCCACACTTGTTTACTGGAACAAGTGCCTAAACCTTGGGTGGTTCTTGTTTATGTGAATCTTGGCTGCAGGAACAACATCATACTCCTCCTGTTGCCGTTTCCTAGCAACTGAACACCTCACAGAGGATTGTGGGTAAGAGCTAGAGCCCCAGCTTGCAGCCGGTGAAGGGCCAGGTCTGATCATCTGGACAGTGGTAGTCAATGCACCCACAGCTGACTGCAGTTTTGGCTGGGTTGGCATGACAATTTGCCTAGCAACCACACTGGGATGGATGCAGGGCTTGGGAGTACACCAAGTGACTTGATGCTCAGCTACCACACTGGACTGCATGATGGGCTTTGATGCAGACCCAGGTTTTGTCAAAGAAATCTGACCTGTAACATGCAGTATTTATCATAACACGAAATGTTTTATTTAATGTCTATAAAAAAGAAACATTATGCAAGTCAAAAATTAAATATTGACTAAAAGATAGCTATGTAAGTACTTTACATAATACATGGTGGATGTGCTTCTTTAAAACATTCTGGCTTATAGCCTAGTATTCTTTTTTGCATTGAATTAGAACCTACAATCATTGTTTAATTACTGATTACAAAACATGAACATAGATATAACAATAAAAGTTTAGCTATTTTGTATCAATCATACATGGAACTACATTTATTTTGACATTGATTTCTTACCAGTGCAGGATGGAACCTTGCTGTTCAGGCCCCTGGCCTCTCTCTCCCACTGGTCCATCTGCCTCTGCATAGCAGAACTTACACTGGAAGGGGAGACAATCTTTGGATGTACATTTATACAAGGGAGATAATTATAAACAATTATATACAATATATAGCATGCATATTGAAAAGGAGGTGAGCATTTGATTCACATCAAATTTCCAAGGGACACACTGAAAGGGGAGCTAATAATGGGATTTTAATCCAAGGGAGATAATCATGATGATTTGATTGACATCACATAAACCAGGGTGATTATTTTGTACAATATGGAGGCACTAATACTTACAGGGGAAGATACCATTTTATTTACAACCATTAACCCATAAAAAATATTGCAGAGTCATTTACACCCGACAAACATCATTCTTCTGTGCCCTGCCCAATAGCATCACATGGTAGGATATGAGACCTATGTTCTTAGATGGCAAAATCCAATAGCTATTCCTTATGAAGAAAGAAAATGTCCTTTATGCATTGTTTTAGAAGATGAATACCACTTTGTTATGAATTGTACATTATAACTGATGTAAGAAAAGCTTATTTATAACCATGTTATTACGTAAGACCTAATATTTTAAAGTTTATAGATTTATTGACCTCTCAAAATAATAATATTGTTAAAAATGTTGCTATGTTTAGTTATAAAGCATTGGAAATAAAAAATACTTATTATACATATTATGAATAGGGTAGGATTTTTGGTATATATTTATGCACCGCCTCTCGCTGTATATTGTCTTCTCTAAAATACCCAATAAGTTAAGAATTTGCTGGCAAAAGATTGTACTGGATTTGTGTGCTGTTTCGCATGAGTCTTCAAAACATTGTTTTTTTAAACAATAATTTTAAATGTACAAGTTTGTGTATCAAAGATATAGAAAATGTCCCTTAAGTTTTCATAAATTGTAAGACAGTTGTCACACCTTTTATAATAACTTGAATTACTGCATTTCAATTATTATAGTTGATTACCCTTATTTTCTAGTAATTTTCTTGCCAATGTCCATTTAGTAGGTCATAGGAATGCCATACCTCTCAAACTTAGTTTCTTGGAAAAAATATATCAAACAAAATGATCGACTCAGAAAGGCTTGTACCACCCTGTTGTGATACCGCATTGTTTAATTGGTTTAATTTCTTGACTGACATGTACATAAAACCAATGAAATGTCTGATTAATATTACATGTACATAAAAACAAATTTGTGCGAGCGAAATATGTACCAATCAAACAAAAAGCAAAATTTATTGGAGTACATGAGGGTTCTGTTGATGGTAATATGCATATATAAATTAACATTTAAGACTACTTACTAGCATCCCCACAGCTCTGGCAGTTCAGCTGGGACATGGTTCTGCACCTGTGGAAGGTACACTTGACCTCTGACCCTGGGTCTAGGAGAGGCCAGCAGGTCAGGTGTAGTTATGGCAACAGGCTGGGGCTTCTTGATGAGGCTCAGGCTGACCTGTCCAAGACCTGAAAAGTATCACATATTATGAGGTTTTACCAGCAACATTGTAAATGAATGATAAAAAATACAGAAAACTACCAATTCATTACAGCTGATAGTCCCTGAATAATTTGTGTGAAATGTGAGTCCACCAAATAAGCACTGGTCATAAAGTGTGGCATTTAACGCAATAATGGTATCTATAAGGGCTTAACAAATAAGCACTGGTCATAAAGTGCGGCATTTAACGCAATTATGGTGTCTATAAGGGCTTAACGAATAAGTACTGGTCATAAAGGGCGGCATTTAACGCAATTATGGTGTCTATAAGGGCTTAACAAATAAGTACTGGTCATAAAGTGCGGCATTTAACGCAACTATGGTGTCTATAACGGCTTAACAAATAAGTACTGGTCATAAAGTGCGGCATTTGACGCAATTATGGTGTCTATATCGGCTAAACAAATAAGAACTGGTCATAAAGTGCAGCATTTAACACAATTATGGTATCTATAAGGGCTTAACAAATAAGCACTGGTCATAAAGTGCGGCATGTAACGCAATTATGGTGTCTATAAGGGCTTAACAAATAAGAACTGGTCATAAAGGGCGGCATTTAACGCAATTATGGTGTCTATAAGGGCTTAACAAATAAGTACTGGTCATAAAGTGCGGCATTTAACGCAATTATGGTGTCTATATCGGCTAAACAAATAAGAACTGGTCATAAAGTGCAGCATTTAACACAATTATGGTATCTATAAGGGCTTAACAAATAAGCACTGGTCATAAAGTGCGGCATTTAACGCAATTATGGTGTCTATAAGGGCTTAACAAATAAGAACTGGTCATTAAGTGCAGCATTTAACGCAATTATGGTGTCTATAAGGGCTTAACAAATAAGTACTGGTCATAAAGTGCGGCATTTAACACAATTATGGTGTCTATAAGGGCTTAACAAATAAGTACTGGTCATAAAGTGCGGCATTTAACTTAAATCATTAACACAATTATGGTGTCTATAAGGGCTTAACAAATAAGTACTGGTCATAAAGTGCAGCATTTAATGCAAGTATGGTGTCTATAAGGGCTTAACAAATAAGCACTGGTCATAAAGTGTGGCATTTAACGCAATTATGGTGTCTATAAGGGCTTAACAAATAAGTACTCATGTTAAGACACATAAAAGTATTGATATCTTTTGATGAGAAAATCCAAGTTTTCAGTATTATGGAATTTAAGAACCCGGTATTAACAAGGAGAGTTTAGTGGAAAGTCAAGTTAGTTGTAATACTGTGAAACCATTTATTTTCGACAGCACAAAATTTCGTCATTTTTATAAAAATGACGATTTCGTCAGCACTTAAATTCGCCGATTTCTGATTTTGAATTTTTAAAAAAATGCGTCAGTCAATATCCGATTTGTGTGTAATACATATTCGCGATCAATCGCAGTTGCAAAAAATCGTGGTACGAATGCGGGAACACACTTGAGAATCACTGCAGGAGGTGGGGCCTGTTTGTCACATGCCAATTAACTAGTCTTTTGTTATCAAGGGACAGTAATGGACCCTCTTAATGTATGCAATTCACACGTTCATTGTTATGATTAGCGGACAAGTGGGATCGAATAACCGTTAACGAGTGTTTGTAACAACGAAGCCAATTGCCAATTAGTCTTATTCTATTATTATAATTGCCATACTGATAACAATCGTATCGTAATCTGGAGGTTCCAGATTGTTAAGTGTTTTTTTTTCAAATAAAATTCTTTTTTATTCTGATATCGACATTAAAATTATAAACTCTATGTGTGTGTTTGTTGTTAAAAAGTAAACTACCGGTAAATAAATCAATAATGTCAATAATTTAAAAATAAATAAATTGATACATATAAAATAGTAATAAGTGTGGTTAAAACGAAAACAATCAAACAACAAACAGCAATTAAAATATTCTTTATTAATTTGTGATAAATACGCATGTTGATCACACATCGTCACCTTTTCATTTGGTTTATTGTCTTTCATCGGCATTCGCTGCGTGATGGCTAATATGCAACACCCCTGAAAAACACAATGCACCTAATGGGTAATAAAGTTATAAACAATTAGCGCTTATTCATTACCATTCTACATAAACGAAGTCAACGCATTCGATACAGCTGTACTGCACACGCGTTTTAAAGAAGTGTAACGTGTCAGTTAAGTACCTTGTGTAATCTACATCCCTTTGTGTCAAAACCGGATTAATCTTGATTACGAAACAGCAGTGAATGTGTGCATGGATTATGTTGGAATTTAATGCCTCATGTCTACGGTAAAGTTTTAAAATATTGTTCAACTTAGTGTTTGTTTTTGTTCAAACATAGAGCATGATTGTTCGTTAGGATCTTAAATTCGCCGATCGGTCGACTGACGAAATTTATGAAAATTAATGCCTGACGATTAATAATGGTTTCACAGTAGTTTAAATGAATCCATGTACAGGGGTTTTCCTTGCTTCATTGGGAAGAGGCCCTAGCCTATGGATTTTTGTGAAAAAATTGTGATTTTCTCGCTAAAATTACTGCTTTGGAAAATGAAAAAGCTGGTGTAAGTTAGGATTTTTGGGAAAACTGCATTATTTTAAAGAACTTTTCAATTGGGAAGGCCCCTGTTACATGTATATAAGGCTGAAAACCCCTGATGTATGACCACACGGCACTTGCATGATAAACAATGTAGAATAACTTTTTAAGTAAGATAAAAACTACTGCTGATTATATTTGCATGGAGTGGGCTTAATAACACTATTCCAGTCCAATGTCAAAAAGAAGGACTGATATCAACAGCTACCTTTGTCACTGTTTCCCCTGAGTTTTGGGGTCACAGGAACAAAGTCTTCAGGTCTCTCTGAAGCCCAGGCCTCAAGCTGTCTTTCCATATCATAAGACAGGCTGAGAAGTGCAGAAAGGGAAACAGCAAATACAGAAAGTGAAGACAGGAATGTTTAATTAACAGAAATATTAGTAGCAGATAATGGAAGTTTTAGATAAAAGACATGGAACATATCATCAGACAATGACGTCACAAATAACTTAATGTATACAAAAAATGTCAAGCATTGTATGTTAGTTTAAAGCCACAAGAATGCATTCTGCAAGTGCCAAGCGTTTATTTCAAACAAAGCAGAAATGGAAGAGAGTAATTCTGTTATTTGCATGACTTCTGAAATGCTCAATATAAGACAGAAACTTACAAAGTTCCCAACAGCTCTGGTGTCCCTTTGGGTTCATGCCCCCCTGCCTCCACAGCTGGTGTAGCCACACTGCAGTCACCAATATCATCTAGGGATGATTCACTGCCAGTGCTGTACTGGACGGTGCTATTGCTAGAGGAACTCTGACTCACGGAGGAGTCACTCCCAATCTCAGAGCTGCTTGCTAGGGAAGACCCACTGTCAGAGCTGGTGGCCAAGGAGGTATCACTTTCACTGCTGTACTTGTCCAGCACAATGAACTCTCCTCTGAATCTCTTAGCAGGAAGAGATCCGTCTCTCGACCTAGAGGTGTGAGATCTTTCTCTAGACTCCACACCAGTTCCCTCACCCAATCTGTCTGCCAGCTGAAAGTCCAAAGACCTGTACCCCTTCATTGAACTGGCTCTATCTGCAGGCCTACTTATGAATGTGGCAGAATCACTAGGCCCTGGTCTGGGCTGAAACCTTGCCGGCTGAAGATCAGCCTTGTACTGGTCAGCATCAGACCTCAGACTTGGGTTCACCCACTTATAGGGGTTAGGTCTGTAGCTAGAGGGAGCAGTCCAGTTTTGGACAGGTCTCCTGAATTGCTGGCTTGGCATGTAGGCGTAACTGAAACAATAAATACCAATTAACTTAATTCAAAACCATTTATATTTGTAAGTATCTAATATCTGTAAATGTATGTCAAGCTAGACTGGTCAAGGCTCCGATGTAGATGAAGATGAAGTCACATAGTTAAAAAATATGAATATTTTGTTGACACTTTCACCAATTTATGATTTTAAAACAAACAAGCGATGTGTTTGTGAAACACTATGTCCCCATATATTTGACCTTTGACCTTGAATGATGACCTTGACCTTTCACCACTCACAATGTGATACACATGCATGACAAATATCAAGCTGCTATCTTGAATACTGCAAAAGTGTACATTAATTAGCGATTTTGACCCGTATATTTGACATTTGACCTTGAAGGATGACCTTGACCTTTCACCACTCAAAATGTGCAGCTCTATGTGATACACATGCATGCCAAATATGAAGTTGCTATCTTCAATATTGCAAAAGTTATTGCAAATGTTAAAGTTTGCACAAACAAACACACAAACCAACCAACAGACAGGGCAAAAACAATATGTCCCCACTATAAATAAAGAATGTGTGTCAGTTATTTTCGATTGTTTGTAATACTTTTCTGAGATAAATCGCTGTTGGGAGAGGGGGTCACATGGGAGTAAAATGCAGGAAGTGGACCCTGTTTATCACATGCCAATTAACTTGTCCATTGTTATGAGATGATAGTATTGCTTCTTATTGCATGCAAATTAAGAAGCACATTGCTATTAGTAGCAGATTGGTGGGATGGAATGAACATGCATGAGTGTTTTAATGGAAATAGCCAGTTTCCAATTTGTCTTTTTCAATTATAATCATGGTTTAACCTGCAACATTCCTGAAAATAACAGTACACACAATGACAAACTTCAATACATGCCAAAATCTGTGAAAAGGCCCCTGTAAATTGATAAATGAAAACATCGGAACTTCAAGAGTTTCAGTATAAAACAGAAAGAAAATAAAAGCAAGAAAGAAGTAATCCAAACCTGGGTTCAAACCACTTACCCCTAGAGTAAAAGTCTAACACTAAGACCACTTGGCCATCCGTGCTAACACGGCAACAAATGTATTATACACTTTATATAAGCAATCCTAGTCATGTCACAAAATGTAACAATACCAACAGAACTTTCAAAAGTATACAAAAGCTTCGCGTGTATAAAGCTTTATAAATTAATTTTGCAGTTTTTAAAATGTCAAAAGATGTTCACAATTATGGAATATCCTAAATCAAACTTGAGTCCAAAAAGAACTTCCAGTGTTATTAAGACTATGTGTACTATAGACTCAGAGATTTTTTTCCCTTCTTTATAAAGTACCTGTACAAGATACTTTCCCAATTGAAGAACAAGAGTGCCAAACTGTCACAAGATACGCCCATTGAAGGCTTTGGACAACTTGATAACTTTACCATGACCCATATTTGAACTTGTCCTACATATCATCTAGACACAACTTCTGACCAAATTTGGTAAAGATCGGATGAAAACGACTTCAATAAGAGAGCAGATGCCTAACTTAATTCTTGAAATGCACAAAGTGACCCCGTGACCAAGTTTTTGACCCGGCATGACCCATATTCGAACTTGACCTAGATATTGTCTAGATACAACTTCTGACCAAGTTTGGTGAAGATCGGATTAAAACTAATTCAATCAGAGAGCATACACCATGCTAACTCCTTGAAATGCACTAAGTGACCAGGTGACCTAGTTTTTGACCTGGTATGATCTATATTCGAACTTGACCTAGATATTTTCTAGATACAATTTCTGACCAAATTTGGTGAATATCAGATGAAAACTACTTCAGAGAGTGGACACCATGCTTAATCCTTTAAATGCACTAAGTGACCCCGTGACCTAGTTTTTGACCTGGCATGACACATATGCTAGATATTGTCTAGATACAACTTTTGACCAAGTTTGGGGTAGATCGGATGAAAACTACTTCAATTAGAGAGCGGACACCAAGCTAAATCCTTGAAATGCACTAAGTGACCCCGTGACCTAGTTTTTGTTTTGACCCGGCATGACACATATTTGAACTTTACCTAGATATTGCCAAGATACAACTTCTGGCCAAGTTTGGTAAAGTTTGGATGAAAACTACTTCAATAAGAGAGCAGATGCCATGCTTAATGCTTGAAACGCACTAAGTGACCCGTGACCTAGTTTTTGACTCGGTATGACCCATATTCGAACTTGACCTAGATATTGTCTTGATACAACTTCTGACCAAGTTTGGTGAAGATCGGATGAAAACTTCTTCAATAAGAGAGTGGACAACATGCTTAATCCTTGTAATGCACTAAGTGACCCCGTGACCTAGTTTTTGACCTGGCATGACCCATATTCGAACTTGACCTAGATATTATCTAGATTCAACTCCTGACCAAGTTTGGTGAAGATTGGATGAAAACTATTTGAATTAGAGAGGACACTGTTGTGGAAGCCGCCGCCCGCCCGCCCGCCAAGGGTGAAACTATAATACGTCCCGTTTTCAACGGGCGTATAAAAACTACAAAATTCCCAATTGTTGCCTAAAAAATTTCCAAAGGGAATGAAAATTTCGTCATTTTTTTACAAAAGTGCATTATCTGCAAGTTAACAAATAATATGAGCACTGACACTGAACATTTCAAGCCAAAATGAATGTTAATCAATATTTGAGTTGATTTGTGCTATTCACCTATTGATGCCAAGCAATTAGAATAACACATCATTCTAAAACCAATTGGAAGATTACACGACGCGAATTTTCCCAAATTCAGGGTTTTTCGCGCTATTTTTTCCCAATTGGTATGGTACAGGTACTTTTCCCATTTGGGGAAGAAAAATCGCTGATAGAAACAACTGCAGTTTTTGTCTTTCCATCAACTAATATGATCTATTGACTATTGAGTATTGTATTCATCATGCGTTTTTTTAGAGACTTAAAGTAAAATAACTTAATAAGCAGGTTGTTACTTTCAAAGGTGTTGTTGTTGTTGTAAAATTTCTTGTTGTACCTTTTATTAATTCCAGAATTTCGGGTCGTTATCGGCTTTGCATCACGAAATTTATTTTTTAAAACATTACCCCACCCACTAATTAAAACAAACAAAGCTAAATTTATTTCAGCATGTGACGAAACAATTTCTGGAAAGATAATTATATTGACAAAAGTTTACTCACGAAGCTTTGGACATGTTCCCGTAACTAAATACCTGTCCGTAACCCATTATTTTTTTATAAATTGTATTAGCCGTGAATAATGCGCTTGCTCAATGTGTGCAGCTTGTTGCTACTAAAGAAGTTGCTATGTCATGTGATCATTATTATGATGCCAACTCATCATATTGAATGTTACTTTAGGCGACCAATCAAAATGCACCTTACGAAAACAATTAGGTAACGCAACAATGCGGCTAGTAATGTGTAATAACTAGTTTCCGGCGCGCGACTAGTTTAATTTTCAAAAATCAAGCCTTAACAGCAGAGGAGCTATGTATACAGAGAATTCTGTGTTTAAATACGGTTTACGTTTTATTTTAACTGTAAATGGGTATACGTTTATGTGTTTTTTTCACTTGATGTTTATATTTCTTTTAATAAAAATTCATTCGACATTTCGGTGTTCTTGCTTTCTTCGGGAATACCTATACACTGACGATTTAAGTAAAGTATCGGTATTTTGGTAATATTTTACTGTATTCATGCAAAAACACTTATTGTGAGAGAAAATGATATTAAACAATTTATTTCCAGAAGGTCACACAAGTAAACAACAGATTCTTTGGAAGGTTTTCTGTGGGAAGCATAAACGTAATAGAGCCGAATGAGCGTATTTAATATAAATCGAAAACGTTGCATCTGAATCAACCATACATAATAAAGAAAATAATACACCAATCCAGATGCAGAATGCAGTTGATGCACCACATGAATTAGAGTCACCGGTTGTTGATTTCTTCACCAAAAAGACGATAACAAAAGCATTGAAGCCGAAACCCAAACGATTCGTGTCTCCATTCAAAATCACAGGCAACTTGATGCACGAAAAAAATGTCCAGTAACTTACAGCCGCAGCAAACAAAATTGTAGTACCACTAACTACCGAAGATAAAGAAAAGGACACGCCAAAGGGACCTAAGTCGAGTACATCTGGACTCGGTAAACAGCATGTGCCCATTTTGAGTCCCGAGGATGCGGACAGCGATGAGGACATTGAGGCTGAATCGGAATCATGTTGTGTTTGCAATAGATTTGCGCTTGCAGACATTGACAAGTTCCCATACATAACATTGGTGACATGGGGAAAATGTGACAAATGTCCACATTTGACTCATTTGAAATTATGTACAAATGTGAGAGTAATACGACGGGACACTGAATTTCTGTGTCCTCATTGTTAATAAACATGTTTACAGTTTTACGATTTAAAACACAGAATAATTCTCTGTGTAAAAGTTAAAACGGATTAAAAATCTTATTTTTGATAAAATTGTGTTTTACATTGTTTATAATGATGATATAATATGTTATGTATCCTATTAAAATTTTTATGGCAATTGTTGCCCACCATACTTGAAAAAGAAATGTAATATTAGCGCGATATGATGGAGTGACCTAGATTTTACGGACGATTTGACAGGTTATGACCTTTATGCTGTAACGTCTTTAATTCTCACACCAAAGTAAAATAAATGCGATTGTTTTGTGAAATAATGATTCTCTTAGGGATTAGCATAAACTTTAGGGAATATATCGGATTTTTTGCTACAAAGTAATTGATTTTCGACAAGTAGGCCTACCGCGATACAGTGAGGTCCCATACTGGTCGGATTAACATGCAGTCTGCATTTTATGAACTAAAATATAAGGCTAGATTGAACTTAACCGTTACGCAGTTGTTTACCACTATCGACAAAGCGGGGGTTTGGGGGCGGTAGCCCCCGATACTAAGGAAATATATAGGATAAAAAGGATTATAAGGTGTTGCGTTAGTTGTTATGTGTTAGGTGTTAAGGGTTAGTGTTAGGGTACGCTGTTTGATGTTAAGTGTTGCGTACCGGTAAAGTTCAATCGTCCCAATATATTATGTTCTCATTACTTGAAAGCTCTTGGACATCTGTTAACTGTGTTTCATAGGCCTAGAATGTAAGTTTGTAGTCCAATAGGATATGCTAGCCTAATGTGTGCGCTATTTCATTGCTATTTATTTGTTTTATACCATCACTCCACCCACTTTATGCAAACGAATAATAAATCATTGTAGCTATCCATTATCTGAGAAAAAAAAACAAATAGCGATATTTGATAGCTATGTTAGATCTACTTACGGAACTTTGTAAACATTCGTTTTGTTAAACCTCTCTCCGTAACTCATTTCTGTGACGAAAATTGTGCACCGGTAAAAATGTGTGTGCATACAGTTTTGCCGCTTGTTGCTACTGAACGCGTTGCTATGTCACGTGACCGTTTTATCCAACATCTACCAATCGAATAAATTGTTACTTATCATCGACCAATCAGCGTTCTCCTTTCAAATTATTATTGTAAATTATGTGTAAGTGGCGGCATACGTATAGTAAATTACCACGGCGCGAAAATTTTGAATTTAGCAAACTCGATTTTTGCTCTATTTGTGTGATTGATTAAATACGAGGTAATGGTTCTTATTTAAAATGCGCAATTGTACATAATAATGGGTATGTAATTAAAGGAATGCTTTGCCAACTGCTTTTATGCAAATGCCAGCTAAATTGAAAATCATCATCAGTAATAAGACAGTATCTAGAATACCGTATAGGATGATAATATCAACAGTCTCTAGAATACCGTATAGGATGATAATATCAACAGTCTCTAGAATACCGTATAGGATGATAATATCAACAGTATCTAGAATACCGTATAGGATGATAATACCAACAGTCTCTAGAATACCGTATAGGATGATAATATCAACAGTCTCTAGAATACCGTATAGGATGATAATATCAACAGTCTCTTGAATACCGTATAGGATGATAATATCAACAGTCTCTTAAAATCCAGATAAAAAACGCTTACATTAACGGGGCGATTGAACTTTACCGGTACGCAACACTTAACATCAAACAGCATACCCTAACCCTTAACACCTAACACATACCAACTAACGCAACACCTTATAATCCTTTTATCCTATATATTTCTTTAGTATCGGGGGCTACCGCCCCCAAACCCCCGTTTTGTCGATAGTGGTAAACAACTGCGTACCGGTAAAGTTCAATCTAGCCACATTAACAATTAGATCACAAGTAATTTATTTATGATCTCTTTCATTGATTCAGCACATACTGACTAATATTTTTCCTAAAGTTGCTGCTTAAAAATACTCTGATACAATATTCGATTTAAACTTCTTTTTATGTCATTTGTGCAATTTCTTGATGGTTAAATATAGCAATAAACTGGATTACTACTAAAACACAAAATGACATTCAATGTTACTCACCATTACTACGCCCATGCGTCATGATTACCCTTATTTGACACACATACATCTTTGATACAAACTCAAGTTTAATAATATGTATGTAGATAGACAACTGTTTTCAAATTTCAAGAGCCAATTTTGTGCCTATGTTCTGTATACAGAATGATAACCGTGGGTATTAAAACTTAATTAACATTAAATCACTTCCACTTCATAACAAATGTAATAATATCTGTTATTCTTAATCATGTATCTTAACAATACATGTAATTGGTAAATATTTGCTTGCAAGTTTGTTGATGCTCCTCGCAAATATAAGAAAATATTCTTAAAACTTAAGTTCTACACGGACTCTAGATGAGATATATACGCTCCGTGAGTTCTACAATCAGAGCGTCAAGTTAAACCCAGATCAAGGCAAGCAAAAAACCCATCGTCCAAAACTTTTTTTAAGCCTTCGGAAATGAGCTGTCCAGACAGGTGTACAAGTATTTAGACTGCACACAGACCGAATTGCTTGAAAACAATCTTATGATATGGATAATTACAAGATATGATACGGGCCATGTTGAGAGATGATATCGACCATGTTGAGACATGATATGGACCATGTTTAGAGATGATATATGATATGGACATGTTAAGAGATAAAACAGACCATGTTAGGGGATGATATGGACCATGTTAAGATACCATACAAAAGATTGATAAAAAATTATTCTGTAGCTTACAATATTACTAATTCATAACATGAATACATATTTATTGAAAAACATTACCATCAATTTAACAGATTATTTTAATGTTGTGAGAAAAAAACACAGCATTTGTATCATTAAAAGGGAAATTAAGAATAAAAGATGAACAAAAAAATGGTCTTCTAATTTTATTGCATATTATATTCTAATGCAGAATTGTAACCTTTTTTACTCTTAACAAACGGTTAGTTATACGATAAATATCAAATACTAAACCATGAAACATAATACACAAAGTAACAGCTATTTTGTACATTCAACAATATCATTTTGTTTATATTTTGCTTTTTTCTAAATAAAGACACTTCCCTTTCAATCCAGTATACATTTGAACTTGCTGTGAAAGTGCTGTCCCTGATTTGCCTATGCATACTGCACAAGGTAACCCTGGCAACACTTTTCATGCATACTGCACAAGGTAACCCTGGCAACACTTTACATGCATACTGCACAAGGAAACCCTGGCAACACTTTACATGCATGCATACTGCACAAGGTAATCCTGGCAACACTTTACATGCATGCACTGCACAAGGTAACCCTGGCAACACTTTACATGCATGCACTGCACAAGGTAATCCTAGCAACACTTTACATGCATGCACTGCACAAGGTAACCCTGGCAACACTTTACATGCATGCACTGCACAAGGTTATCCTGGCAACACTTTACATGCATACTGCACAAGGTAATCCTGGCAACACTTTACATGCATGCATTAAGCCCTATGTATACTGCACATGGTACTCCTGGCAACACTTTACATGCATGCATTAAGCCCTGTTGCCTATGCATACTGCACAAGGTAATCCTGGCAACACTTTACATGCATGCATTAAGCCATGCCCATGCATACTGCACAAGGTAATCCTGGCAACACTTTACATGCATGCATTAAGCCATGACTATGCATACTGCACAAGGTAATCCTGGCAACTATTTACATGCATGCATTAAGCCATGCCTATGCATACTGCACAAGGTAATCCTTGCAACACTTTACATGCATGCATTAAGCCATGACTATGCATACTGCACAAGGTAATCCTGGCAACACTTTACATGCATGCATTAAGCCCTGCCCATGCATACTGCACAAGGTAACCCTGGCAACACTTTACATGCATGCACTGCACAAGGTAATCCTGTCAACACTTTACATGCAAACTGCACAAGGTAATCCTGGCAACACTTTACATGCATACTGCACAAGGTAATCCTGGCAACACTTTACATGCATGCACTGCACAAGGTAATCCTGGCAACACTTTACATGCATGCACTGCACAAGGTAATCCTGGCAACACTTTACATGCATACTGCACAAGGTAATCCTGGCAACACTTTACATGCATGCATTAAGCCCTGTTGCCTATGCATACTGCACAAGGTAATCCTGGCAACACTTTACATGCATGCATTTAGCCCTGCCTATGCATACTGCACAAGGTAATCCTGGCAACACTTTACATGCATACTGCACAAGGTAATCCTGGCAACACTTTACATGTATGCATTAAGCCATGCCTATGCATACTGCACAAGATAATCCTGGCAACACTTTACATGCATGCATTAAGCCATGACTATGCATACTGCACAAGGTAATCCTGGCAACACTTTACATGCATGCATTAAGCCCTGCCTATGCATACTCAGGGGTGTAAATTGTCCCAAATTTGAAATCCGGAAAATTAAGCCGTAGGATAAAGGGAAGAGAGGGCCCAACCCCCCGAGCCCTAGCTTATTGTTCTTTTTTTTAATAGTCTTTCTAGGTGCAATTTCTGGTGAGTACAATGCGAAATATTATAAACCAAACCATCCGTAACACCGCATGTGTATTTGTCATTCTAAATAAATGATATTAAGAACTTCGAAATTAAATTAAAATCGACAAACCAGCGTATCCGAAAACGACTGTCCAAAAACATGTCGCGATACATCATTTGCAAATGAAATAAAATATGCATATCGTTTGACTGCAGAAAATGAAAACCAGTAACCAGTAACCTAGCAAATACGCAGTCAATATATAATTTGATTAACATATTGTTTTAAAATATGATATTGCAGTGCTTTACTTAGCCAGTTACTGCTCATGTCAGTGCCAGCCGCTTACCAATCAGATATCAATAAATAAAATCGGTACCAAGCGCAAATGTCCGGAATGCCGACGATGCTATAACAATATTCGTTCTGAAATGATCCCGCACTTAAAGAATTTTGTCCCTACCCCCACCCGCCTTAAACAAACTCATAGGATTTACATTCACGTCAAAATCAACCCTGGCCGGCTCGAATCCGGATTTCCGGAATAATCCGGAATATTGACACCCCTGATACTGCACAAGGTAATCCTGGCAACACTTTACATGCATGCATTAAGCCATGCCTATGCATACTGCACAAGGTAATCCTGGCAACACTTTACATGCATGCATTAAGCCCTGTTGCCTATGCATACTGCACAAGGTTATCCTGGCAACACTTTACATGCATACTGCACAAGGTAATCCTGGCAACACTTTACATGCATGCATTAAGCCATGCCTATGCATACTGCACAAGGTAATCCTGGCAACACTTTACATGCATGCATTAAGCCATGCCTATGCATACTGCACAAGGTAATCCTGGCAACACTTTACATGCATGCATTAAGCCCTGTCTATGCATACTGCACAAGGTAACCCTGGCAACACTTTACATGCATACTGCACAAGGTAATCCTGGTAACACTTTACATGCATGCATTAAACCCTGTTGCCTATGCATACTGCACAAGGTAATCCTGGCAACACTTTACATGCATGCATTAAGCCATGACTATGCATACTGCACAAGGTAATCCTGGCAACACTTTACATGCATACTGCACAAGGTAATCCTGGCAACACTTTACATGCATGCATTAAGCCATGCCTATGCATACTGCACAAGGTAATCCTGGCAACACTTTACATGCATGCATTAAGCCCTGCCTATGCATACTGCACAAGGTAATCCTGGCAACACTTTACATGCATACTGCACAAGGTAATCCTGGAAACACTTTACATGCATGCATTAAGCCCTGTTGCCTATGCATACTGCACAAGGTAATCCTGGCAACACTTTGCATGCATGCATTAAGCCCTGCCTATGCATACTGCACAAGGTAATCCTGGCAACACTTTACATGCATGCATTAAGCCATGCCTATGCATACTGCACAAGGTAATCCTGGCAACACTTTACATGCATGCATTAAGCCATGCCTATGCATACTGCACAAGGTAATCCTGGCAACACTTTACATGCATGCATTAAGCCATGCCTATGCATACTGCACAAGGTAATCCTGGCAACACTTTACATGCATGCATTAAGCCATGCCTATGCATACTGCACAAGGTAATCCTGGCAACACATTACATGCATGCATTAAGCCCTGTCTATGCATACTGCACAAGGTAATCCTGGCAACACTTTACATGCATGCATTAAGCCCTGCCTATGCATACTGCACAAGGTAATCCTGGCAACACTTTAAATGCATGCATTAAGCCATGCCTATGCATACTGCACAAGGTAATCCTGGCAACACTTTACATGCATGCATTAAGCCATGCCTATGCATACTGCACAAGGTTATCCTGGCAACACTTTACATGCATGCATTAAGCCATGACTATGCATACTGCACAAGGTAATCCTGGCAACACTTTACATGCATGCATTAAGCCCTGCCTATGCATACTGCACAAGGTAATCCTGGCAACACTTTACATGCATGCATTAAGCCATGCCTATGCATACTGCACAAGGTAATCCTGGCAACACTTTACATGCATGCATTAAGCCCTGCCTATGCATACTGCACAAGGTAATCCTGGCAACACTTTACATGCATACTGCACAAGGTAATCCTGGCAACACTTTACATGCATGCATTAAGCCCTGTTGCCTATGCATACTGCTCAAGGTAATCCTGGCAACACTTTACATGCATGCATTAAGCCATGCCTATGCATACTGCACAAGGTAATCCTGGCAACACTTTACATGCATGCATTAAGCCATGCCTATGCATACTGCACAAGGTAATCCTGGCAACACTTTACATGCATGCATTAAGCCATGCCTATGCATACTGCACAAGGTAATCCTGGCAACACTGTACATGCATGCATTAAGCCATGCCTATGCATACTGCACAAGGTAATCCTGGCAACACTTTACATGCATGCATTAAGCCCTGTCTATGCATACTGCACAAGGTAATCCTGGCAACACTTTACATGCATACTGCACAAGGTAATCCTGGCAACACTTTACATTCATGCATTAAGCCCTGTTGCCTATGCATACTGCACAAGGTAATCCTGGCAACACTTTACATGCATGCATTAAGCCATGACTATGCATACTGCACAAGGTAATCCTGGCAACACTTTACATGCATGCATTAAGCCATGCCTATGCATACTGCACAAGGTAATCCTGGCAACACTTTACATGCATGCATTAAGCCCTGCCTATGCATACTGCACAAGGTAATCCTGGCAACACTTTACATGCATGCATTAAGCCATGCCTATGCATACTGCACAAGGTAATCCTGGCAACACTTTACATGCATGCATTAAGCCATGACTATGCATACTAGGTAATCCTGGCAACACACACACACGCATATATATATATATATATATATATATATATATATATATATATATATATATAAAGATTTCTGAACAAATAAATATTATTTTAGTAATTGGCACTAAAAAAATATGTATACTTAAACCGACAGTGTTTCTTTCTGATCCGGTTCATGCCTAATCAAGAATTGAAATAATGACAGGCTTTAAGCTCAACACTAAAATATACATGTACATTAATTATCAATGTTTTACATTTAAATGGAATGGGAAGGTATGATCTGAAATTAATATAATTTACTAATCACATAGTTAAGTGATAACTAATTTAACTTTTTAAATAATTGTATTTTAATTATAATTAATATGTGTCTTAAAACATGACAGGTCCCCAGGCCCTTTAATAACAGTTTTGACATATACTACACATTCCTCTTTAAGAATTTTAAGGACACTTCTTTTAAAGCCCATTAAGTGTGAAACCATCTTTCTTTACCTACTTTGCAATTTTTCAGATATTGAGAAGTATTATTCTTCAAAACATAGCTGTTAGCTGGTACAACTGTAGCAGGGTTTGGTATAAGGAGAACTTATACTGCCTTGCTATATGAGCTAGCTTTTATAGCGACCGGTAGAGTGTCTGCCTGATTTGGAACCGGGAGGTTCTGGGTTCGATCCCCACGGTGGTCGGGGATTTTTCGGGCTGGGTTACATTGGCGCTCAACATAAAAAAACCTAGATGTGTGTCAGACGTCCCTCAGATGTCGTGGCAATAGGAAATTCGTGGAAGAATTTCACAATTGGAGGGGGTGTATGTAGCAGGGTTCGGTATAAGGAGAACTTATACTGCCTTGCTATATGGGCTAGCTTTTATAGTGACGTGGTAGACTATCTGCCTGATTTGGAACCGGGAGGTCAGGGGTTCGATCCCCATGTAGGTCTGGGATTTTTCTGGCTGGATTACACAACAACAAGAAAAGGGCCCAAAGCCAATCATTAAAGCGAAGCTAAAGAGCATAATAGTTTAGACCTTTGGGTTTTATAAACCATCAAAACAATACTTATTTGCTGTTTATATTGTGTACCTTCACACTTATTGAATGAACCATGCTAACATACCAACATATTAACAAACTGAATATACAATATATCATTTTTCAATCAAGTTGAATTAACAAACCTCCTATACCAGCGTATCTTTTACAACAGACTTTATGTTAAAACAAGCTCTTATATTTACCCAACAAAGTAATAACACAAGAAAAATAGATAATATTATAAACACACATTTATGTGAAATTGGAAAAAGACATCAATCTTGGAATATACTGTGTTTTCTGAAATATGCAATTTTACTTTTTGAATTTATTATTATTTTTTACAAATTAAAAGTAGTGTAGGCACTTGCATATATAACTGCATCATATCATTTGATTTTACTTCAAAACTATATGTTTAATTGCATTAAGAAAAATCCTCAAACATTGAGGCCATGTCCATGCAGGCATCAATAAAGTTTTAAAATACAGTCATGGAAAAGTATTTATTGTACTCAAAAAGTATGTATAGAATATTACAAAAATACATTCTGAAAATTAAATTAACAGTTTTCTTGGAAAACATTATGAAAAGGAAGTCCATTATCTAATATATATCACATGAGGTGAGTCCATGAAGACTCTTGCACCTGGGCCCTTATTGAGGTCAGCCATGCCTAGGACCAGGGAGGAGTGGCAGAGACCCCAGAACATATAACATGACATACAACATGACACATCACATGACCGTTGACCATGATGACTCTTGCCCTGGGCCCTCATTGAGGTCAGCCATGCCTAGGACCAGGGAGGAGTGGCAGAGACCCCAGAACATATAACATGACATACAACATGACACATCACATGACCGTTGACCATGATGACTCTTGCCCTGGGCCCTCATTGAGGTCAGCCATGCCTAGGACCAGGGAGGAGTGGCAGAGACCCCAGAACATATAACATGACATACAACATGACACATCACATGACGGTTGACCATGATGACTCTTGCCCTGGGCCCTCATTGAGGTCAGTCTTGCCTGGGACCAGGAAGGAGTGGCAGAGACCCCAGAACATATAACATGACATACAACATGACACATCACATGACCGTTGACCATGATGACTCTTGCCCTGGGCCCTCATTGAGGTCAGTCATGCCTGGGACCAGGAAGGAGTGGCAGAGACCCCAGAACATATAACATGACATACAACATGACACATCACATGACGGTTGACCATGATGACTCTTGCCCTGGGCCCTCATTGAGGTCAGTCTTGCCTGGGACCAGGGAGGAGTGGCAGAGACCCCAGAACATATAACATGACATACAACATGACACATCACATGACGGTTGACCATGATGACTCTTGCCCTGGGCCCTCATTGAGGTCAGTCTTGCCTGGGACCAGGGAGGAGCGACACAGACCATACTACATGACATATAACATGACACATCACATGACAGGAGTCCATGAAGACTCTTGTTCCGGGCCCTCATTGAGGTCAGCCATGCCTGGGACCAGCGAGGAGCGACACAGACCCCAGAACTTCCTGGGCTGCAGCTCCTTCCTAGTAGCCGTGAACTTCCAGCCCATGTGGCTGTAGCAGTGGCGGCACTGGGCTATCGTCCAGGCATATCTGAAAACAGACATAGGAATCAAAGCATTAATGCATCTGCTATTCATCTGCAAGCTTTATTGTTTTGTTTTACTTGTGTCAATTTCCGCAGTTTTCAACAGTATTTCAGGGTGAGTGTGTGTGGAGGGAATGGCTGTAGACATAATTACCAATACCCACATGGGGCTGGACCAAAAATCACATTTGTAGTCCAACGCTCTACCTAGTGAGTTAGCAAATCCTACTTCCCAAAATTCAAGACATAGCAGTGCCTGTGGACTTAAGCTAATTTTGATAGCTGCTATAATGCAAATGAATGAAGACATTTGTAGTTGTGATTTCTACTCACCCAGGGAACCAACTGTGTTCAGTGGACGGCCGTCCCTGCAAGGAGAGGTTGTGAGCCTCATGCACTGTGACCGTCTCATGCACATGACCCCCGGGGTTCACATACGCACTCAATGGGCCAGACACGGACATACTGAATATGCTGGACATCCCGGTGATGTCCTTGTTACAATGCTGGCAGCAGAAAACCGAGCACTGCAATGAAAGTGAGGCCAAAGAGATAAAAAACATAGAGAAGAATTTTTGGTTTCAGTAGATAAGAGATTTTTATTCAAGAATGATCACAGAAATTATTATGTTTCATGTGGTGTAACCACAAATAAATAAAGTTTTTTTATATTGACAAGTGGATAAAAATAACAATAATAATTATTGTTCTTTGTACTTAAAAAAATACATTTTTGACTAGTGAGTTTTGCAGAAATAATTAAGTAATGATGTCCAAAATTATAAGGTAATTGATGTAAAAACACTGACATCATTTAACAGTTTGACAGTGTAATTTATTAACAATTTTCATTGCTATTTTTCACAATTTTTCAAAGATTAACCATTTTTCAATCATTGATATTTCTCTTTAAACCAAAGAAAAGCATGAACTTAAAGGTTAATCCTATGTGCCGGTTGTGAAAATGCATTTAATCATCACTGGAAAGGGAGACTTTCTAGCTAACTGCAGTAAACCAAGCACTAGAGAGGATTTATACAAGTTAAAACACACAAGTCAAACAGGGTTAATGGAAGTATAGTTCAATGGGTCAACTGTTCTCTCCCGACTCAGGAAGTGTTCTTTAGATCTTCTCCATAGGCACCAAGTACTGGTTTAACCAAGATAACTTACAGGGATTTGATGTAATAAAAAACAAGAGGGCCTGAAAGGCCCAAAGTCGCTCACCTGAGATAACAAGATATTATTGGGACAAATCTTCTGACAAAGTTTCACGAAGATCTGAAAATAAATGTGGCCTCTAGAGTGTTAACAAGGTTTTACTATAGCCATATAAGGAAAAATGCCCCGCCCCCTGGCAGCCATGTTTTTCAACCAACCGGCATTATTTATTTTTGAACTCTTCCAAAATATTATCGGGATGAATCTTCTGACCAAGTTTCATTAAGATCGGACAGTAAATGTGGCCTCTAGTGTTTTTACTATAGCCATATAAGTAAAATTGTCCCGCCCCTTGGAAGCCATGTTTTTCAAGCAAACGTAATTATTTTCGAACTCGTCTAAGATATCATTGAGACCAATCTTCTGATTAAATTTCATGAAGATTGGACAATAAATGTGGCCTCTTGAGTGTTAACAAGATTTTACTATAGCCATATATAGCCATATAAGGAAAAATGCCCCGCCCCTTGGCAGCCATGTTTTTCAAGCAAACGTTAAACATTTTTGAACTCATCCAAGATATCATTGAGACCAATCATCTGACCAAATTTCATGTAGATTGGACAATAAATGTGGCCTCTAGAGTGTTAACAAGGCAAATGTTGACGGCTCACGATGCACGACAGACAAAAAGCGATCACAAAGCTAAAAGGTTTTAGTTTTGTTGTTGTTTTTTAATCAGACTACAAATGCAGTACCTTGTCCATAATTCCCAGAGCGCATCTGAGTCTCTGGATAGGACTGTTTATACTCAGTAGGTGGAGCTTTAGTGTGTCGTCCAATGGGATGTTCTGGGTCACCCAATAGGATAATTTTGTAGCGTCACTTGGAAGTTTCTGTGGATGTAACTTGTCATCCCATTTCTGTAGTGCTGTCTTGATTCTTTTCATAACTAGTTCCTGAAAGTTTGCAAATCTCTTTTCCTTTAAATTTTGTATTTCTTTTCACTTAGGTTATTGCTATTATATATATTGTTTCACTTACGTAAATTTCATAGTATAAATTTATTTACTTATATAAGGATTATTGTACAGGCGTACATACAAAATATTCTGTTAGAGGTTAAGGAATATTTAAAAACTATCAACTGTTAAAAATCTAACTAACTGCAGACAACATTGAATAGTGAGTACTTGGCACCTACTTAAATTTACACACTACTAACAGAAACAAATATGTAAACTTCACTAAAATACCACAGTAAAATAACTTCCCCATTTAAATTTTACGAGTGGTAAAACTTGGACCAACTGTTTAATTCACGAAGGTTTCAAGATATTCAAATGACCAAAAGCAGCCTTTTAGGATGTTCTTGATACATGTATCACTATTTATTGGTCTTAATCTCTGTCCATATATCAATTCATGTATATAAGAATACATGTTTACACCAAATCAATTCTCATATAACCCCACTAGTATTTTATGAAGTATAAAGCTGAGCCAGTGATTACCGTGTCGTACATCTTGTACACCCAGGGTGGCCACCAAGTTAAGTTGGCATTACTGAATCTCGTCAACTGAAACACACACACAGACAGATATTTGTAAACATGTTCTTATTAAAATGCTCATTTAAAGAGGCCATTTAAAATGTAAAGCATCTGCCACTCTTTTAAATCATTCAGTTTTCCATTCAATCTGATTGTAATCCATCCATTTTCAGTGCTTCCTATGATTTTTTTTCTTCAAAATATTAAAAATATCCTTCTTAAAAATGACAAAATTAATATTGCTGTTTTATGCCTACACCAATGATATTATATAAAACAAACACAATTTTGTTTATATGTTTCATCTAATGGTAGCAAAATGTTACTTTTCTGCACAATAAGGACAAAGTTCATGAAGTGACATAAGGCCAAATGCTCTCCAATTACTGACACATGAAAGGGAGTTTCTTGACAACATAAACTTGCAAGTTGTCACACTGATAGACAACAGGGACAAAAGGCCCACAGGTGCACACCAAAGTAATTGACTGAGTAGGACTGATGGTGTTCACAGGCTTGCACTATAGCAATAGAGTGAAAACAACCCCATTCCCTGGCTGCACACCAACTGGAACCATTTTAAGAAAAGATATTGTTAGAACAAAATTTAATGTTAAGAACAAGTTTCCTGAAGATTTGGCCAAAAGTTTGAGTAATGAAATGCTTTAACCTTAGCCATATAAGCAAAACATCTGGCTCAGATATCATTAGGACAAATGTTCTGACTAAGTTTCATGAAGACTGGGCAATTCATTCAGCCTCTATAGTGAATGCTGACGATGGAAACTGCAAACCACAAGACAAAAGAAGGAAAACAGGCAACAGTACATCAATTGTTGAATGTTTGACCTGGCAATCTAGTTTTTGACTCAACTTGAACCAGATACAAACATGGCCTGGATATTGTCAAGATATATATTATGACAAGAATTTCGTCACAAATTTGGCTTCTAGAGTTGTAAGTTTTTTTAAGATTTGACCTGATGACAAGGCATTTGGATGAAATTGACCCAGATTCATATTTGACAAAGATATTCTCAACATTCATACCATATTTGAGTCAGAAATGTTGTCTCTACATGAGGTAAGATTTTTTTCTATCTGAAGCCCTATACGCACATGACCCAGATGTGAACTTGGCCTAAATATTGTAAACATAAACATCCTGACCATGTTTGTTCAAAATTGATTAAAAAATGTGGTCTCTAGAGTGGTAACAAGATTTGACCTGTTGACCTAGTTTTTTTTATCCACATGACAGAGATTAAAATTCACAGATTTGACCCAAATTTTGACAAACGTAACCCTAATTCAAACTCAGCCTAGGTATTGTCAAGGTTAACAAGAGCACGGCATAACAGGTGCCACGCTTGGCTGCGGGTGCAATTTGAATAGATGAAAGCTTGTCAGATTTTGTTCTTTTTTTTTTCTTTTGGGAGGGTCACAGTGACCTTGACCTTTGACCTAGTGACCCATAAACGGGTGTGGCATGTAGAACTCATCAAGGTGCAGCTACATATGAAGTTTCAAAGTTGTAGGTTGAAGCACTTTGATTTTAGAGTCAAAACCTTGACAAAATGTTAAGGTTTTAGCACGACGCGGACTGCGGACACGACGATGGACACGACACAACATGCTGGCTATGACAATACCTCGGGTTTTCTCCAGAAAACAGCCGAGCTAAAAATTGTACAAATTTTCATCAAGATTAAGTCATAAATGTGGCTTCTAGAGTGGTAAAAAGGTTTTTCTAAGATTTGACCTGATGACTGAGTTGTTGGTCCTCATGGAAACAAGCTATTATCAAGATAACTTTCTGACCAAGATTAATTAAGATTGGACAAAAAAATGTGAGAGATGTGCCAAGATATATTGACAAGGCAAGACACATGAATGTCAAATATAGGGTGATCACAATAGCTTACCATGAGTAATTTGTGCTTCAATAAGCTATAAACTGGCCTAGTATATTTTCTTATAACCCGTACATTCAAGGTTATAAAACGACTTTAATGATTGTTAAAATTGGGTCAATTGGTATTTGTTCAGACTGTTGAACATCCATAAACAGTTGAGATAAAACTTTGCAAAAATGCATTACTTTTTAAATATGTATTTTAGAGTTTTGGAGGTCCTAATGTCCATACAAAGCAAGGACCAAGAGTGTGCCCCAGAACTCCGATCAAATTTTCTCAAATTAAATATACTTGCAATTCCCAGCTTTTTAGTTTTTACTGAAACATACTTAACCCATTTATGCCTAGCATCTAGAAAAAAAGCCTTGGCAAACAACGTAGATGCTCATCAGGGTCTGCGCTGTTTGCTTAAAGGAATTTCAGTAAGAAATATTCTAACAAGGGCTGTTTGTAAAACATGCATGCCCCCCATATGGGCTGTCAGTTGTAGTGGCAGCCATTGAGTGAATACGTTTTTTGTCACTGTGACCTTAACCTTTCACCTAGTGACCTGAAAATCGATAGGGGTAATCTGCCAGTCATGATCAATTTACCTATGAAGTTTAATGATCCTTGGCATAAGCATGCTTGAGTTATCATCCGGAAACCATTTTACTGTTTCGTGTCACTGTGACCTTGACCTTTGACGTAGTGACCTGAAAATCAATAGGGGTCATCTGCCAGTCATGATCAATGTACCTATGAAGTTTCATGATCCTAGGCGTAAGCATTCTTGAGTTATCATCCGGAAACCATTTTACTATTTCGAGTCACTGTGACCTTGACCTTCGACCTAGTGACCTGAAAATCAATAGGGGTCATATGCCAGTCATGATCAATGTACCTATCAAGTTTCATGATCCTAGGCCTAAGCGTTCTTGAGTTATCATCCGGAAACCATCTGGTGGACGGACCGACCGACGGACCGACCAACGGACATATGTAAAACAATATACCCCCTCGTCTTTGAAGGGGGGCATTAATATAGAAATAAGTATACTAGACATCCCTTGTTTTGGAAATAAATTGATCCAATTAAGAAGGATGGGAGAGTCCACTAGGCATAAATGGGTTAATGATGGTGTGGTCTTGTGCTGTTGGGAGAAACTGAAATAATCTGGGGAAACCCGATAAGCCAGTGTCATAACCACTATGAAAACCATCAACCCCAAATGGGCCCAGAGATTGAAATAGGGTCACCAATCTGTGTTAATCTGACATGTAGCAACCACTGCATTATAACAAGACAACCAGTACATTACCTGCATTATAACGAGACAACCAGTACATTACCTGCATTATAACGAGACAACCAGTACATTACCTTGCTTCTCGGCTTCATTCTCACACAGGAGATTATTCTCCCTTTACTATCCATTGCCACTTTCATATCTTCTTCACGATCGCTGTGGCAACAAAGTCGACGCTGGGCCGAAGACTGCAAGGGGTACAAGGCGTTGCCTAGTTCTGCATCCGGCAATATTCTGATTTTGCCAAGAAGGACCCTAAATGAATGCATAGACAAATGAATTATCAGAGAAATAATCCAGTTTCTTGTAGACAAACAGATGGACAGAAAAACAGCCACAAGGGATTGACAGACACATGGCAAACCTATACCCCAATGTTTGTACCAGGTTGTAGCATAATATTGTATGTTCTTTTTTTAGTTACATGTATTACAATATAAGGTTTATTCTACTTATTCATAATGTAATTTTGACCTGACCTTTGTTATGGGGTGAAAACAAAAGATCATAAAATATTGGCATTGGCCATGACAGACAAGATGAATGATAGACACAGGGCAAACCTATTGTCCCCTCTGGTGAAGTTCTGGTAGGGTTTACCAGAGCACTGACAAATGAAGAAAGGAAAACTTAAAAGGATAGAGCATAAAAATGGAAGGGGGGCCCACATGGTTAAGAATTATAAGGCAAAAGGTAGAAACATGGACCCTCTGCAATTTTGCTTTAACTTTATCCTGTTTATTGGTAAATAACAATAATTTTTCATTTCTCAATTATTTTCTTTCTCCCACCTATTTCAGATAAATACTCCAAGAAAAGAATGGTCTATCAGAGATGTCATAATCAACCATGCGTCAATCAATTAGATCTTTTGGAACCCAGTAAAATCTAGCTACCTGTATTATTTTTGCTTATGAACTTTCTTTTGACACTAATGACTGTCAATCACATTCAGCATAAGACATTCAAACAAAATCTGATCTTTTTGGGGTTTATTTGAATCAATATTTTAAACTTATCTGAACTTGTTTCTGACTCACTCAGCAATGGTTCTATGATACCCGGTAATGGTTCTGCAATACTCACCCAGTTATGGTTCTGCAATACTCACCCAGTTATAGTTCTGAAATACTCCCCCAGTTATGGTCCTGCAATACTCACCCAGTAATAGTTCTGCAATACTTACCCAGTTATGGTTTTGCTATACTCACCCAGTTATAGTTCGGCGATACTCGATCAGTTCAAATCTCTGTCTGCCCTGAGCCAGGACAGTGATTGTGGATATTCCAGACGCCTCATCCGTCTCATTTTTCACGCTGTAGATCTCAGCAGTCGTACCAATACTGGCAATTATGTGGCGATGTTGATCAAACCTGGCGATGTGACATCCAGTTTTCATTAACCTTTACATAGTTTGTACTACTTGTAGTGTCTAAGCAACCTCATAAAATAGTGTCATACTATTAGTGGTTTTATACCTATTTGCAAGTCTCATGATTGGAATTTTTTAGAGTACCGTTTTTGGAAAACACGTTTTTCTTTGTTCTTTTGTTAACATCAATAAAATACATACACACGAGCTGTGTTTAATTGTTCATTGATTTAACAATGACTATATAATATCTGGCGACGAGGAAAACTGTCTACGTACACATCATGGCTACAAACCTACCAAATTTCCCAACATTCGTCATTCAGTCTGACGGTGGGCAAACAGAGAACACTGCTGGTGTTCGATGGAAGAAATGGATGGACAAATTTGACAATATGTTACGTGCACTGGACATAAAAGATGACAAACGTAAGAAAGCCATGTTACTGCATTACTGTGGGGAGGAGGTCTACGACATTTTTGATTCCTTCTCGGACACAGACAAGGGCATTGGTGCCACTAGGGACGAAATTAGCGGCGAAGGAACCGTGAAAGTTCCAGATGAGTATAACAAAATTTGCGAATCGCTTAAGAACTATTTCACACCTAAGCGTAATCTCAGTTTTGAGGTGTACAAATTCAGACAGGCCAAGCAGGAAGCTGGGGAAAGTATTGATTCGTTCTACACCAGGCTTAGGACTCTTGCAAACACATGTGAGTTTCACAACAAGGATAATGAAATATTATCGCAAATAATCCAGGGCTGCACATCGTCGAGGACGAGAAGAAGAGCTCTTAGGGACAATTATACGCTAAACAAACTCATCGAAGAAGCAAGAGCTTTGGAAATTTCGGAGTCACGGGAGGCAGTTATGGAGCACACCAGATCAGTAAACGTTGTTCAGCACGCTCGTATGAACAATTCGCATAGTCACAACACATCTTATAGCAGTACGAAATCTGGTGGATCTCGAGGGCATGGCGTTTTCCGTGGTCGTGGCGCTTGTCGTGGTCGTGGGGCTTGTCGTGGTCGTGGCACATCTGGACGCTCCAGTGGAAATCATGGTCAAAGCAGGAGTGAACTATGCCGAAACTGCGGACGAGACAGCAGACACAAAGTGTGTCCTGCACATGGACAGACATGCAGATTTTGTAAAAAACTCAATCACTATGAAAAAGTGTGTAGGTCTAAACCTCAGCAGGCAAACTTTATAGATGTGAAACAGGGTGAACATTATCAATCGAATTTTAGTGACAATTCGTCCGACGAATCTGTGTTTCATATTAACAGTAAAAACTTTCATGGTGATATTCTATCTGTACATGTTAAAGTTTTCAATACTGATGTTAAATTTTTGATTGACACAGGCGCAAGCGTAAACATTATTAATGAATCAAATTATGAGAAATTAGATAAGAAACCTGTATTGAAACAACCAATACCATTGATTTTTGCATATGGTTCTACTACACCGTTGCCCTGTAAAGGTTATTTTACAGGCAAAATATCATACAAGGGTAAATCTATAAATACTGAGATGTATGTTATTACAAATACTGACTCGAGGCATTCCGGTTGTCTCCTTCGCGCGAAAGCGGCTCAGTCAATGAATTTGATTCAGTTTGCTTTCTCCTCTGACTCCCCCTCTAGTTCCATTTTAGATCAGTACCCCTCACTGTTCGATGGGAAGATGGGGAAGATCAAAGATGTAGTGGTGAAGCTTCACATCAACTGTGATGTCCCTCCAGTCTCACAGCGTCATAGACGCATCCCCTTCCATGTACGCAAAGATGTTGAAAATGAGCTCAAGCGTCTTGAAGACCTTGATATCATAGAGCCCGTAAGTGGTCCTACACCCTGGGTAAGTCCTGTGGTTATGGTTCCCAAAAGGTCTGCTGGTGTTCGTGTCTGTATCGACATGCGAGAGGCCAATAAGGCGATTTCCCGAGAGAAACACCCCATGCCGACTGTTGAAGACCTTATGGCTGATTTGAACTCTTCCACTGTCTTTAGCAAGTTAGATCTTTCTAATGCTTACCATCAGTTGGAGCTTGAAGAGTCCAGTCGTTATATTACCACTTTCACAACTCATGTTGGGTTGAGACGATACAAGCGTCTTTTGTTTGGTGTCAATGCTGCCTCTGAAATTTTTCAGAAAATTGTTGCTGACCTATTAGCCGGTATTCCAGGGGCTAGGAATCTTTCTGATGACATCATTGTTCATGGCAAGACCCAGGCGGACCATGATCATGCACTCAAACTCACATTGGACAGACTTAGCAGTTCTGGTGCTAACCTCAACAAAGATAAATGTATCTTTTCTGTTACCAAAATCTGTTTCTTTGGCCATGTTTTCAGCAATATGGGTGTGTCAGCCGATCCGGAGAAGATAAAATCTATCGTTGGCCATTCTGAGCCAAAGAACCCAGGTGAGGTACGCTCATTTCTTGGTATGACCCAATACGTCTCTCGCCACCATGACAGAGCCTCTAAGGCGACTCACCAGACGAAATGAACCCTGGTCGTGGTCTGAAGAAGCACAGTCTTCCTTTGATAGCCTCAAATCTGCTCTTTCTAGCACTCAAGTAATGGTTTACTTTGATCAAAAGAAGTCCACAGAGATTCTTGTTGATGCGTCCCCTGTTGGTGTAGCAGCCATGCTAATGCAGGAAGGAAAGGTCGTATGCTATGCGAGTCGTGCCTTGACCGATGTAGAGCAACGATACAGTCAACTAGATAGAGAGATGCTTGCGGTTGTCTTTGGGGTAGAACATTTCCGCTTCTGAATTCACGGACCATAAGCTGCTTTTGGGCATTGTTCATAACTGCAAACCTGCGTCTGCTCGAATGGAGAGATGGCGTCTGCGACTGATGCCTTATCAGTTCACACTTGAATACAGACCTGGTAAAGACGAGCTGAACCCTGCTGATTTCATGAGTAGGCATCCTCATGAAAAGCCCACAAGAGATAATGCTGCTGAAGCATATGTTGCTTTTGTAAGCCAGCACGCCGTGCCAAAATCGATGTCTCTGGATGAAGTGCGTGAGTCAACAAGCGGTAGCAAAATCTTACGGAAGGTAATGATTGCAATCCAGACGGGTAGATGGTGGAGTGACCCAGATGTCAATCAATGAGTTTGTACGTTTCAGGAATGAGTACTCTATTTATGACGGTGTAATCCTCAGAGACCATCGCCTTGTCATCCCAGAACCTTTGCATGACAGGATTAAACAATGACTATATAATACTACTTGGCCCCTAATTTTGGAAATTTTCCTTAGACTAATAAAAAAAAATAAGATTTTTGTTAAATTAATACATTTATGCCAATACTTGTACATGTATGACCTTTATTCCAAGAAAAAAAAGTATTATGCAATGTATGACATTAACAGTACCTTTACCTATGCTATGATTGTTTTCTTAATTTTTCAATAAAATCGTAAATTAATCTATTTTAAAGGCTAAAATTTATTCTTTCTTTTCTGATATAAACTAATGATCAGTTTTACATGGTGTGTTTTCTGTGATGTCAATTTGTTATCGTTAAATGTTTGTATAATTTATACATAAACACAACCCCCATTGTGGAAAACATAGCATGCAAATCATATATTGTGAACCTAAACTACATGGGATACATTTCAAAAGAATACTCATTTCTATTTTTTAAAGAGAGCGGCAACCCAAAAATACTCTCATTCAACATAGTGTAAAAACATGTAGAGTATTTAATAAACTAACCTCAAAGCCACCACACCAAACGTTTTATGCGGAGAATCAACAACACTTTTTAGCATTGCAACCTCATGTTGGTTATGTGAATACAGGGGGATAACATGCCCAGGTACCAGGATAGTCCCAGGCAAAGTCACCAGGGGAAATTCCATCTCGGAGTCGTCATCAAGAATTGTGCGTCCACTTATCTCCTCGAGATCTGTTCCGAGATACTGAAAATTTACATAAGAGATCATGTGATTCCAGTTTCATTAAAATTAAGTCATTACAATGTTAGGATCTGACTGCATCATAATTATGTCTGTTACTAAAAAAATTTATTAAGAACCTAGACAATTATGCTAATGTCATGATAATAATTTCATGTTACTTTTTTACATAGCTTTAATTGAATAATTCATACCACAAGGTTTTCATTTCCTACACACAAAATTCAATTGGAATACCTACCGGTGCATGTAGATCCAAAAGTAGCAGAAACCATTTTTGTGTTTTATTAAGAACCAGTCACCTTGACCTGATGAGCCCAAATTAAATCCTGAGCTTGACCTTTATTTAAACTTGCTATATTTAAAGTTTCATCAAGATTGGTTGATTCAAACATAAGTTATAAGAATGGTCAACACTCCTAAGAGAGTAGAAAACATTAATTTGGCAAATTTAAGATGATTTAAGGGCCATAATTTTAAAGTGAATAACATGATCTGGCTGGTTATCAAACTTGGTTGCAATATTATGCCACCAATTTTGTTTTTTAATTAAAGGGGCATAACTCTGAAGGGCCTAAAGTTATCAGGCTTGTAAACAATCTTGGCCGTTATTAGTCTCTCCAAAGTTCAGCCTGGCTTCTGACAAAGCGAGTAAAACTAAACAAGGTCCAAATAAATTTACAGAATACCAGCCATAATTGGCAGTACACAAATCAGCCCAAGCACAAATTAGTAGATGGCTGGCCAGTTAATTGAACATGAACCCAAAATAGCTACTTGATAACCAGACCTGGCTGGAGGTAATGGTTTTAGTACTTTTGCCTAGACAGCAAAATATAATTATGTCCACAAACATTATGACCAAGATTCAGGACGATTTGATTTACCGGTAAACTTTGTGTTTGAGCAGATATCCTTTACCTGGACGCCTGTATTTTCCTGGATACAATCTGTTACAGCATATGTTCACATAATATGTGATTATTTTAAGCAACTTATTAAAAAGATAACAATAAACTTTTTAACTTGCAGTGTGTGAACTTGGCAAGGAAGAATCAAAAGAAGTGCTGGATGAGACTTTGGAAGGATTTGAATGTTCTGCCCTTCCTTCCACTACATAGTCTGCTTCCTCTTCCCCCATCTCATTAGGGTCGCTGCCATCTGCAAAAGCCAGACCAGATGTTAACTAAAGTAAAACTGAACAAGAAAAGTGGATCTGTAATTCAGGACTGTCAGAACAATAGCATTAAATTATCATGATTGCAATATTAAATCTTCAATATCAGCCAGATATAAAGAGTTTTTGAAAGTTATATACTGACTACTGACTCAAGTAATGTACATACATGTAAACGCAAACATCCATGCTACAAGAAAGACTTGTTGGTACAAGCGACTCTGTCAATTGAGCATGAAATTGCTCGAGACATTGGAATTTGTTTCTACTTTTTCTAAAGACAAGGCCCGAACAATTAATTTGAAATTGCATAATATACCATTTAACATATAAAGATATTGAACATAAGTACGAATTGAAACAAAGGGCAGCATAGCATTCACTTGTGAAAGTTTATATTTATTAAATAATAAGTTGCCGTGGGGTAGTTGCAATAGTTAAACTCTCAGCTTTATAAGCCAAAGGGTTGCTGAGATTTGCAATGCACAGCCTATTGTCCTTTAGGTGAAAAATTTGATCACCACTGCAAGGACTAAGGAACACTGATACTGCAAAAACTTATCAACGGTTACCTGCCTAAAGCACAAACTCGTGCAAATGGTACAATTAAAGCAAGAAATAATTGCTTTTTATTTACTTTGTTATTATTTTCGCACACTCTATCCACAAAATTGGAAGACTGTTTTAACATTGCCGACTTATAGTGTCGCTATCTGTTAGGTTGCATACACCAATCGATAATGATGTTGAATATTAACACTGTTCCAAATTTCAACATAAAAATGTCAACAAAAATAGTGTGTTGAAACATTGTGTTTTTTAGGGTGCATGCGAAGAATAATTTCCTTAGGTTGCCATTCAGGTAAATTTAATGTGTTTTTGAAATTTATTCTTTGCTTTCCTGAATTGGTCATGAACGACGTCTGTTTAGCTATGTGCATGGAATCGCTGCACAGAACTGCATGCGGTTGTGTTTATGAAGGTGTGCATATGGATTCCCAGAGCCATAATAGCAAAAACTATAAAAGGCTCTCGGATACCGTTTATATGGGCTAGACGCGGGGCCGCAGTGTGACTGGTTCGCCTAAGGCTACGGAGCCAAATACCCTGGATACCTATAATAACATATCTGATAAAATTTATATTATCTTATGTTATTAAAAAACTAGAAGGTTTTTAATAAAGCTTAAAGTGCCCTCTGGGTATTCAGGGACGACAAACCCATAAGCGTTATTTAGTATATTTACTACAGTTTATCCGAAATAGATGATCACTTCATATCATGCAAGTTTAAACAACACTATTTTAACTTAATTGCAAGCGAAACAGCGTCATGTCATCAATACGATTTATTGAAGACAAAATATATGTATACCACTGTCGCTGTCGGAACTATCAGCCGCGTCGGGTGGTACATTAATCTCTAAAAATGGCAACATTTCGTCTTCTGCCATTTGTTTACAATTTGCTTACTTCAGGGTTTAAGGAAAAAATCAGAAGTCTCACAAATTTATGCTACCTTTGACTGGTTAGTAATCTTATAAACTAACACCATTTTCGTTTAAGTCAAAATTAAAACCAGTCTGGGCCACGTGCAATTTGGACCAATTAGAATAAACACTCGTCAACTTCCGCTTTCATTGATGACTGTCAACATGTCAAAATATACCTTTGGTGACACTTAAAATTTTGTTAGCAAAGAAACATATTGTGCAACTTTAAAAAAATAGAAGAAAGGTAAGTAAGTTCGTTAAAGTTTATTTTTTATAGTTATTACTTTTATTTAAAAGAGGAAAATATGTGAGATATCTAGTTAGTTTTAAAATGAAAGTTGCAATATCAATTAAATTCAACTCAAACTTCTAAGTCATATGGGTTTGCTTTACTGAAAATGTTTTTTTTTCTCACAAACTTGCAAAGCAGACACTGTGTGTACATGTCTTCTAGGCACACCTGTAAATACTGACTTAGATAAATTTTACAGAAAAAGAAACCTAAACATAAATGTTCAATTGATTTCATATAAAATTTACAGGTTACAAACAAGATGAATTACGACCAGATTTTGCTACTATCAGCCATGTGCTGCATGTTCACCATAGAGACATATTTGGTTGCTGGCGCCAAGTCCAGAGATTATTATGAGATTTTGGGACTGAAAAGAAACGCTAATGAGAAAGAAATTAAGCGTGCTTTCCGAAAGTTGGCGTTGAAATACCACCCAGACAAGAACAAAGATCCAGACGCAGAGGAGCAGTTTCGTGAAATTGCTAAAGGTAGTTTTCAAATTGGTCATTTTTTTTCATATAGCTCTTTCTCATATTTTTAAAATTATTATTATGATACAAAATCTATTAAATAATTGTAAAGTAATTCTAATCATTGTTTATGTAGTAATTTTTCAAGTTATCAGAGGTACATGGGTTGGGTTATGCAACACATGTAAACACTTTCAACAGATATTAATATCTAGATTGTATAGATTTTGTTTTACCTAAGAAATATTATATACAATCCATCAGAAAACAGCGGTCAGTCAAAGGAAATAGCTGAATTGGCTGTTGTAGACAGGTGATCACTGTTCTCAGGTAAACACATTTTAGATGGTTGGTCAGTTGGTTGTATTGCTAGGTTTTCCCAGTGGCTCTTTGCCAATAAAAAGTTATAATAACACATTCTATTGAATAATATATATTCATATCTTATAACTTGATTTAAATTAACAACTATTTTTACACTTATGAATTTATCAATGGTAGCATTGTTGTTTACTCTTGCATCTTGTTCATTCAGTAAATCACTTGCATCTTGTTCATTCAGTAAATCACTCTTGCATCTTGTTCATTCATTAAATCACTCTGGCATCTTGTTCATTCAGTAAATCAAACAGTTCCTGTTATGTTCATTAGGAAGATATTTTTCAAATCATAGTCATCCGCTGTCATTGACGTCAAGGCCTAAGAAATTTAAATAAGGGATTTTCTGAACTTAATGCAGAACAGTATTTTTCTTATTCAAAGAAACTTATACTTAACGCTTGTAAAAAATAATTTTTACACAAACATCACAGAAACAGCAGTTTTTATTCAATCAACCACAAAAGCATCTCGGTTTCTGGGACCTCAATTGGTGTTAGCTTTTCCCCAGGAAATTTAAATGGCTGTTTCTATATCAGGCATTTTACATGTACATGAGAAAAAATCCACTTGTATAAATGTCAAAAGTTCTGTTTTTTTAAATTTCAATTATATGTCTGTTTTGCCACAATTGATGATCATTAATTATTTTCTTGCCTGCTTATAACCTCATTCGCTAGCTAGTTTTTGTTGTTGACACCTAATCAGTGATAGAGATGATAGATCTATTGATTTTGTCGCGCAGTTATGTTATGTAGTTCTGACTTACTGCGTCAGAGATAAGAGACAACATTAAATATTGATTTGAGTGATTACTTTTCGCACCCTGAAATGACTGCTCATGACGGCTGCACACAGGTGAAAACTAAGAGTGAAATATACTGGCCGTTGGTGACTGTTATACTTAGGTGTAATATAGAGGGTTCATTTTGATAAGCCTATCAGGGATTTCAATAGATTTTGAAAATCAATAAGTAATATAACCATATAATGTGCTTGAAATTTTAGGCGTCAAAACCTAAGTCAAGATATTTTTTGTTTCTGAATAATGTGCTTTTTAGAGACTTACATTCAATGCTATGCAACAATGCAACTATATGATATGAAATATATTTGAGAAGTTAGCTTCTTGGTCACATTTGTCTTAAAACTATTCAAAGGCAGTGTTCTGCCGTGGATGATCCCTTGCGTCATTGGCGCAAAAATAAAAGATTTGTCCCCACAAGTTTTTTCCATATATGGGTCCGCGGGCGCACAGGAATTAGTAATAAAATCTAATCAATTCAATTTGTAAGTCGGTAAAGACATGACGTCATTTTGCAGCCAATTGTAAATTTACTTTAATAACACTTTATTGCATTGGTAAGTTGAGATTATATCAACCAATCAAAATGGCGGAAAGTGACCGGGCGAAGAAAACAAAATCCATTTTAGTTTTTTTCTCCGGCAAGTAAAATTAGAAAATATGACGATAATAATAACAACATCCCAACACCCCAACAGAGTTTTCCCAAGTCCCATAATCGTTTAGCAATGACAAAAAAGTCTGCCCCTAAACATACGTTCCAAGCAAATTTGCTTCGAAAATTGTCTTGGTCACTGTTTGACAACAAAATGACATGCACTTTGTGCATAAAGCACAAAAAAATGCCTTTACTATCGGTAATTCTTTTATCGAACAAGTACTTTGACACGCAATTCTGAGTTCAATGACCATAAATCTGTTGAAAGTTTTGTAAATATGTTGACCATTGTTTGACAGTTTTAAACAGTTTTTAATATGTTCAAGGTGGAATAAGAAAGTTACGTCCTGTGGACTGGCTGTAAGAAGAAAACAAGCAAATTTAAGAGTGCAAGTAAAAGATAATTAGTTTCTGAAAATTAAATTCTGCTACAAATATATTTCTTTGTCCCCAGATTTTTCCTTTTTGTCCCCACTTTTTAAACCCTAAAGGGTCCCTGTCCCCAACAGTTAAGATTCACAGCAGAACACTGACTTGGAGTCAAAATCAAAAGCAGGATATTCTAGATCATTTCAATTAAAAATATTAAGCTAGTTAATACAGAAATCTTGGTTCTGAAAGGATGTTACAAATTTACATTTACGGGGGTATATTTTGATCTATAATATACAAAAGCAATAGCTATTCAAACTATTTTGACTTTGTATGTCCTCAATTTTAAACTGTGACTTGTGTGCGCAATTGTGTTTCATTTGACTATGTTTCAAGAAGAAGTATGAGAATGCACGTGCTCCACTGCACAAACCATGTTTTGTAGCATCTGTAGAAGGAATTAGAAACATGTTGGAAGGAGAATAATCCTCTTAGCTGAACATATGGCATCAAAAAAGCTTTGCATTCATTAATCTTTAGTCTTATGAGAGCTTTTGTCTAGAAGTAGTCTCTACATAATTTCTATGGAATCCTATTTCATATTTTGTTGAAAGTTAACTGATTTTATGTACACGTATGAGATATAAATGTGAAAAATCTACAACAAATGTGATAATTTCATCAATCAATGTTTTTACAAAAAAAAGATTATTTCATTAATCAATGTTTCAGTTGAGTCTTTACAAAGATAACTTGCATACCGGTTATATATGAAATGATGTATTATTTAAAATTATATAAAAATTGAGTATAGGCATGTAGTGAGTATTAAATCCTATTCAGTATTACACAATTATTACATAATTCTGCGTAATGAACCATATTTTTAAGATCATGAAAGATAGGTACTTATATGGATTTGTTTAAAAACAGTGTGTCAAATATAATAAAGTCAATTGGTCCAAGGTATTTTTCGTCAACTGTAATTTATCATAATAACAAACAGTATAGCAGCAAATTATGACTCATGCTGATAATACTTTTCCATTTAACAAGCGTTTATAATCAGACATCCCCAAAAGACCTTGAAATTGTTTGCAGTTAAATATTGATTTTTCATTTGGCAGGAATGATTCTCTGATATAATTAGAATACAGAACTATTTTTTACACACCCAATGATATTTTGTGAAATTATAGGGATCATCTTGTCTCAATAAAATTAGCTCTGACAAAATTATACTCTTACTTTGTTTTCATATCATGACAGTTGTGGGTGATGTATAATCTCCCAAAACTATGGCTGATAATTTGAAAATATGATGCTTTCTAACACAGTACCAAAGCATGTCTTAAATTCCTGCGTTTGAAATATGATGTATAATCTTCTAAACTAGCAGGGATATCAAATGACAATTAAAGTTTTCATTATAGAATTCAAGTATAATCTTCAATTATATACAGTTTACAGTTATACTGTTGGAAGTTAATATATTTGTTGTAAATTAAACATTTCTTTTCATCTAAACTAGCATGGAAACTGTGATTCTATTTGATAAAAATTGCTCAGACTTTCATGCTTCGAGATGATTCTATCAACTTTTATATATGTATACTATACACTGCACTTAATTACACAGTAGATTAAATGTGGTACCAACAAGCAGAAATATAAAGGCTTTCTTAAATCCTTCCTGAGCAACTCAATTATAATGTTTTGTTATGTATAATGTACTTTTGCACTTTTGTATATCTACAGTTATACTTTTTGTTTAATATTATAAACTTAATAAACCTGTTTCTAAGCTAGTCATGTTTCTCCACTGACAAATAACTCCATCAAGTTAGTAACTTTATCTGTAATATACTTGTATAAACAATTTGAGCCTTCATGTGTTACTGGATGTGATCCTGCAATTTGAAAATGTTAAACATATAGAGACGGAAATAATTCAGACCTGTGTTCTTAGCATTAAGGTCAAGGTCATACTAATGCTCACAGGTCAATTTTGGACAGGTAACAGCTTGTGTGTGCAGTAACTTTATCATTCATGAAATTTAAAATGACCTGCCACAAATATTCACAGTGTGGAAATGTTGCATGTAAGACATGTGTCCCTGCCTTGAAGGTTGAACTCACTTTAAAAGGTTAAAGGTAGAGTCAAGGCATAAAACAGCTTGCGTGAAATTTCACTTTGTTATTTATAGGCAGTTCAAAACAATTTGCAACAAATGGTCAGCATGTTGAGATGTCATGTCACATGGAAGACCAGTGTTCCTAGCTTATAGGTCAAGGTCACATTGAGAGGTCATTGATCAAATATGGGCAAGATTAGACTTGTCTGGACAGAAACTTTGTCATTTATCAGGTAATTATCCCCCGCCATATGCAGAGGGATATTGTTTTGGCGTTGTCCGTCTGTCCGTCCGGCTGTCCGGCACTTTTGTGTCCGGAGCCATATCTCGGAAAAGCTTTGGCGGATTTCATTGATACTTGGTATGAGTATATATATGGATAAGAGGATGATGCACGCCAAATGGCATTGTACACCAGCTGTAAATAACGGAGTTATGACCCTTTGTATCTTGAAAAAATGCTTTTTTGTGTCCAGAGCCATATCTTGGAAGTGCTTTGGCGGATTTCATTGATACTTGGTATGAGTATATATATTGATAAGAGGATGATGCACGCCAAATGGCATTGTACACCATTGAATAATAACAGAGTTATGGCCCTTTGTATCTAGAAAAATGCTCTTTTTGTGTGTCCGGAGCCATATCTTGGAAGTGCTTTGACAGATTTAATTGAAACTTGGTATGAGTATATAAAATGATAAGAGGATGATGTTGGCGTTGTCCATCCGTCCAGAAATATTTGTGTCCAGAAGTATTTTGGCGGGGGATATCAATTCTACGAATTTGCTTGTTTTACAATATCTTGCCTTAAATAACTAATTTGTCTCCTTTTCCAGCATATGAAGTCCTGTCGGACCCCGAGAAGCGTCGCCAATACGACACGTTTGGTGACAACAGCGGGCAGCAAGGCGGTAGTGGGGGCGGACAAGGGGGAGGCTTCAACTTCAATTTCAACGACTTTTTCAAGGGTTTCGATGAAGCGTTCAAGGCACGACATGACCATCCTAATCAGCATCAACAGCATCATCAAAACCACAATCAACATTTTCAGTTCCATTTTGGCGGTAATAATGGTTTCAACTTTGATGACCTATTTGATGATGACGATGACGATTTCTTCAATATGGATCCATTCCAGAACTTTGATGCATTCAATTTTGGTTTTAATGGCATGAACAATTTTGGTCAACGTCATAATCATTACACTGCTGAACAAAATGGGCATGGAGACCCACATGCGGAGCATATGAAAAAACACATGAACAACCATGCCAATAATGTGCGACATCAGAATATCAAGATAAACACTCAAGGTAAAATTATCTTTCTATTGTATTGTATGCATGTATCGTGCATGTCAACTATGGTGCATAAAGTGTGAGTATCAAATAATTTTTATTTTTTGTTGTTGATGGAAATAATTTCAAATTTGGAAAGAGTACTGTTTTTCCAGTTTCAAACTTTATGTAGAGAAACAATTCTTAACATTTGATGTTACATTCTGAAAACTTCAATATAAAGTCATCTTTATATATTGGAAACCATCATGGCTGGAACATTGTTTCAGTTTTATATATAAATTTGTAATATCTAGTTTAAATTTTACTTCTTTTTCCATCTTATAAATTCTTCTCATAATATAAAAGCTTTAGCCAGTGCAATTTGTTTTGGAGATGTTTTCAAAATATTCAGTTTAAATCTGAACGCTGTTCATGGTATTTATTTGTAAGTGTTATTTTTACAATCTTAAATAATACTTGATCAGGTAGTGGCAGTCGGTTATAGTTTAACAAGGTTTCTGGTCTGGTCAATAACTTGTAGTGATGACCGAGAGGGAGACAAGTGCAACAAGTACAAACTTACAAAGTCATCCTATTATTCTAATCCATGTACAAGAAGAAATATTTCTTTAAGTGTGATTAGTCTTTGAACAAGTCCCGGGCCCTTGTACAAATGAAAGCCAGTAAAATAGTCCCAGGCCGTTGGACAAAACCAGTAAAATAGTCCCGGGCTGTTGGACAAAGCCAGTAAAAAAGTCCCAGGCCCTTGGACAAAGCCAGTAAAATAGTCCCGGGCTGTTGGATGTTTGACAAAGCCAGTAAAATAGTCCCGGGCCGTTGGACAAAACCAGTAAAATAGTCCCGGGCTGTTGGACAAAGCCAGTAAAAAAGTCCCAGGCCCTTGGACAAAGCCAGTAAAATAGTCCCGAGCCCTTTGACAAAGCCAGGAAAATATTCCCTGGCCCTTGGACAAAGCCAGTAAATAGTCCCGGGCACTTGGACAAAGTCAGTAAAATAGTCTGGGGCACTTGGACAAAGCCAGAAACACCTTGGGTGTGGGAAAAAATACAGAATACTAGCCCTCATGACCAGTAAAAAATTCAGGTCAAAATCAGTTTGTTGTTAATTGGCCGGTGAATTCGGACCAATAAGATTACAAGAACCTTATAGCCTGTATTGGTTTTGGGACTTTTATGTAGACTGTGTGATCCATTTGTTTGAAATTTGATTGTACAGTTTTTCATGCATTTTAGGTTCAAACCTTGTAACTTAGTTTGCATTGACCAATCTTGTTAAAATTTCTGATAAAGAAAGCTTGCATGGAGTCTAAGCTTGAGATTGCATTTTGAACACATTCAATGTCACTGTTATACCCTATTTTCTGGAATGTTAGTCATAACTGTAAATATAGACACTTTCCCAAATTTCCATTATTTGTCGAATTTCTTCAAAAAAGTGTCAGAAAACGTTTCTGCTCAATGACTAATGATCCAATAGATGAATTTTGCCGTAAGTTCATACTAAGCACAGTTTATAGTAGAATTATAAGTAAACCTTTAAAGGGATCTTTTCACGCTTTGGTAAATTGACAAAATTGACAAAAGTTGTTTCAGATCCGCAAATTTTCGTTTTAGTTTTGATATTTGTGAGGAAACAGTAATACTGAACATTTACTATGCTCTAATATAGCCATTATATGCATCTTTTGACGATTTTAAAACCTAAAAATTATAAAGCGTTGCAACGCGAAACGATTGAATAATTTGGAGAGTTCTGTTTTTGTCGTTAAATTTTGTGAAACTACGAAGATTGCTTATATAAGGTATAAAATACGCCATGAATGTACACTCGGCGGAATAGCTCAGTATGCTAAAGCGTTTTTACTTCAGGACTCTGGCAGGACTCCAGGGGTCACTGGTTCGAAACCTGCTCCGGGCAATGTTCTTTTCCTTTTTTTAATTTTATTCTTGATTTTTTACTGGTGCTTTTACGATCCAATGTTTACATTTATCAATATAAAGCATTTAATGAATAAGTTAAAAAATGCCAAAATCTGTGAAAAGGCCCCTTTAAAAACCTGACTTACAGATTGCATGGCGGTGTTTGTTGTTACAAATTGAATCCCATTTTCAGGTGGCAGAAGATGCAGAACAGTAACACAGCGCATTGGTAACACTGTCACAACGCGCACAGAGTGCTCCTGAGACTGCGTGGATATAGACACAGGCTGAATCTTGGTGTCGAGTCAACTTCTGTGCTGTGCAATATGAGGATATTAACCATGTTGATTGTCATTTGTTAATTACTGATTATTGGGTCAGTCATGTTGATTGTCATTTGTTAATTACTGATTATTGGGTCAGTTTCAAAGTTATTCAGGCAAAGGGTTCTTCATGAAATGTTGTCTCCAAATATTTTCACTGAAAGTGTGATATGTACAGTGATGCAATTGTTATATTAAATGATTTATTAAATGGTTTTAGATACATGTAAGAGGCTATGTTAAGTACATACAAAGTTACTATGTACCATGATAATTTTTAAGAATTGGGGTTGAATAAAAAATTGAAGCTAAGTCTACTTAATTTATGAAAACTGATGTAAAAAGAAACAGGTTAAGCAACATTCTGGGAAAACCCGGCTTAACCCTTTGCATGCTGGGAAATTTTTTGTCTGCTAAAATGTCGTCTTCTGAATTTCTAAAATTAGCATTTTCTTCGATTTTTTTCAAAGAATACCATCAGAATATCAAACAGTTTGGATCCTGATGAGACGCCACGTTCTGTGGCGTCTCATCTGGATCCAAACTGTTTGCAAAGGCCTTCAAAATTCGGTTCCCGCACTGAAAGGGTTAATGCATGTGTCTAAAGTGTTGTCCACTTAATGCATGTGTCTAAAGTGTTGTCCACTTAATGCATGTGTCTAAAGTGTTGTCCACTTAATGCATGTGTCTAAAGTGTTGTCCACTTAATGCATGTGTCTAAAGTGTTGTCCATTTAATGCATGTGTCTAAAGTGTTGTCCACTTAATGCATGTGTCTAAAGTGTTGTCCACTTAATGCATGTGTCTAAAGTGTTGTCCACTTAATGCATGTGTCTAAAGTGTTGTCCACTTAATGCATGTGTCTAAAGTGTTGTCCACTTAATGCATGTGTCTAAAGTGTTGTCCACTTAATGCATATGTCTAAAGTGTTGTCCAGGCTTTATGCATGTGTCTAAAGTGTTGTCCACGATTGGCTAATCTGGGACAACACTACGGACGTTTATTAAGCCCCATTTTCCCACTAAATTTATGAAAACTGATAACAGCTGATGTCAATAGAAACAGGTGAACAAATGAGTGAGTGTATGCAGATATTATTTTACACGTTCATGGGTTTTATTTAAAAAATATTCAATATAATATTTTTGTTCCTTTAAATAAAATGCATTCACTCTTTCATATGATATCTTTATTTTTTTATTACACATTATGTTACCGGTGTATTTCAAAACACAAATTGATGTTGTCAAAATGCAGGTGATTTTGAGTTAGCAGATATATTTATTGTCCTAAAAAGAAAGAAATGGTTTGGATTTAAAGTACAGAATTAATGTAAGTGATGACTAAACATGGAATAGTGAGTCAATTTTTATACCTTCAATTGTCTTATTTTAGAAATATGCAGTATTGGATAATATACTTAGTTTTAAATTCTACTGCTGTCCATGGAACATTTTTGCCAGTTATGGGTGTGACTTGATGTTTCAAATGTATAATTGACCCAGATTGGAGTGAGCAAAAAATTAATGAAGTTCATACGTTTAAGACTGATAATACTGCATATAATTGTAATGATGTAATCGCAACAGTAAGTTACAACATTGAAGTAAAATGTACCTCCCTGAATGTTCTTAAACAATCTGCATTTAAATATCTTTATATGTTTTGATAACTATTTGAAATTGAATTGTTATATATTTAAATACATGTTTTTTCTATTGTAAATTAATAATTAAATAAATATTAAAATATGTTGTAACAATATCATATTCATAAATTATTTATCTAGAATGGGTTATAATTGTATATATAAGGATCAAAAGAACTAATGGATGAATACGTCTTGAAGATATTTTTAATGCAGTGTTGTTTCGTAAAGTTTGTTGGAGATGAATTTTTGTAAAGGTATCATTTAACCCTTTACCACTTAGATATGTATTTTAACGCCATTTTAGTCCCATCAATAAATTTAAATTTAATTAATGACCTTTCATAGTAGATTCAAGTTTTAAAGGCTTGACATTTCCAACTCTTAGAATAGATAATGATGAGCCGCAAACAGCATAAAACCTGAACAGACTGCGAGTTTCTCACAGGCTATTCTGGTTTTATGCTGTTTGCACATAGCCATTTTCACTTTGCCTCTGAGTGGGAAAGGGTTAAAAACAGTATTATTCAATATGCAAATTTCCAAAATGATTACATTATTTGAAGAAGCAAAAGAATTTAAACTTTCAATTTGAGTTTAGAGTTAATGGCTTGTAAAGAATGTTTGCTATTTAATAAATTGTACATTAAAGATGCCACATTACATTCATGGCCTTCTGTTTACACATGGTATTGCTTAGTGGTGGGAGATGCAATATATTGTGTATGTACTGTTCATTATCAGTGCATAGTTGTTAGTTTCATCTGTGTTTGAGTGATGCATTTAGCATGTTTTTTATATAGTAAACACATGTTTATTTATTGCCAGACTATTATAGATTGTTTGCTATGTACATGTTTAGGAGATTTTGAAGTTCGAACTTTTGGTCAAGTAATCTTTTTTTTTTTTTTAAATGTGTACACGATTTATAGCAATAGTTTGCTATTTGGATATTAGTGTCACATTTACCTTAAAATCTACCAAGAAAGGATTCAATACTGTTATTTGATTAATATTTTCTAATATATGTAGTATTGTAAGAGATCCATACTTTCCTTCACAAAAATGAAGTCAGTTTTTTAATTATTTGAATAAGCATTGATTGAATTCAATAAATAACACTTCTGTGTTGTTAAACACAAACTTTTTATGTAGATACTTATTCTAATTAAGTAACTTATCAAAGTAGCATCATAAAAGATCACATAATTATGTTTCAGACTGTTCGTAAATATGCAAATCAGAAGTCAATGTATATAGACAATGTATGTTAATTAGTATTGCAGTCTCATTTGGACTTCTAAAAATAAAATTAACCTGTATTTTAAACTGTACATGAATACTTGTAGTAATAAAATCAAGTGTGCAGCCTAAATGTGCTTGTAAAACATGTTTGTCAGAGTTGACTGCTGCTGTTTGTAGAGGATTCTTCTTGTTAACATGCTGCATTGTTGAGAACATTGTGGTATAACTTTTGAGGAAACGTCGAATAACGCATGTATTTGTATAACATGGCATTATGAGGTATCTTTCTCATTTATAGAGACACAGAAAATAATAGTTTTTTTAAAGATTTATTTGAGAAGCAATTATATTCACATTATATTCCCAGAATGCAACAATACAACACATTTTAAATGTTAGAGGAAACTTGGACTTTAACATCTATAAAGTGGCATATTGTCAAATTGTTGTTTAAATATGGACGAATTAAGATATTGCTTAAAAGTGTATATTGATTAGCAAGGCATGTGTCATACAAAAGAGTGAAATACAGTACCTTTATTTCAAAATAATTGGGACCGCCAAAAATGGTTTGAAAGAAAAAGCAATGGTCACTGTTGTGATTCATAATAAACTAGTACATCATTCTTAGATAATTATGTATATATTGATTTGAGGGTTCATAAATACTTTTAAAGACGTTGTAAAAATTAATAAAGTGTGCATTTCTTTGATTTTGCATTTACAAATTAACAGTCCATAAAGCAGAAACCACTTGGAAATGCTTTGTATCCAATGTGTCAATCGATACTAACTTGGTAAGCAAGAAAGAAATACAAGTTCGGAAATCTTTGTGTGCAAATGTGCGACTGTTAAATAAACAGTGCAATAATGTGCGAAAACATTGTAACAAAACTCCAGTTTGAAGAGAGATAATTTGAATAGAAAATTGAAATTAAAGATGTATAATTAAGTTTTAAAAAAAGAAAGATAAAAATAAATATTGTGCAAGTAGGAGCCCTATTTGCAGATTGAATACATGGAGAGTAAGGTTTAAATCCAACACTGAATGTGGCTTGCTTTTAGGTTAATTAAATTGTATTTTCAGTTTCATGTATAATTCACCATTAATGACTATGTTTCTGAAAATTTTATTTGAGTTAATACTTCCTATTAATATATGAGTACATGCTTGTATGATATATTTGCCTGCTTTAATTGAATGTGTGAATGCAATTACAATGGTGTTGCTTTAAATTGACTGCTTTGTAATAGTTCCTTCAGGTAAAACAAAGTAAGACTATTGTTAATGTACGGTGCTGTAGTGTACAATGTCTATGTAAGACAACTAACCATCTTGCCTTGTGATTAAATTAGTTGTAACAAAGATACAAATGTATGTTATTATCTCCCACAAAAGGCGGAGGGATATATGCATAAGTCCATCTGTCTGTCACAAAATTTATATTTAGCGTGGTACTGTATATCAATTCAAAGAATTTGCTTGCTGTTCATGCTATATGTAGTGAAATTAAATAGTGCAAAGAATCATTGTACCGGTAACACACTCTGTTTTAAAACACTTTAGCTTTGACTGTGTTTATTTTCTGAACAAAGATTTAATTGTGTAATTGTGAATTTAAACATAGTTTTATGTCCATAAGCACTAAATAAGGGAAAAGGTTGTGATTGATTGTATTTTCTTAATAATAATTTCAACTTGAAATGTATGACATAATTATTAGATTTATAAATGCCAAAATATTTGGGAAAAAAACGTTTGAAAGGATATATCCCCTCAAATTCTTGGTGCTGTATAACATTTGTCGGGTTTATGATGTACATGGCGGGTTTGCGGAGGGTTTTGGTTGCTAACGGCATCATATTTTAAGACATACTTAATTTGTTGTTGATTCTTATTTATTATTACTATTATTACTTGTATTCATAAGTTGTTGCCATACAGGACAAGTATGTGTTTTCTTGAACTGTTTCGTTCATACATTTATCATTATGTAAATATCTTTTCACTGAATGTTATCATGGTAGTGGTATACATTGTGCAGTCATTTGTTGAACAAGACATCTATTTGTTCTGTCCATATGAAAAAAATAAAATCTGAAAATAAAAACATATGCCTATGTTTTTGTCATTCTGCATTGCTTTATGTTATGTTATTTAGTAGCTAAACACAATTTTCTAACATATTATCAATAAAACTATTTGTTGAAATAAGTTAAAGTATATTATGTCTTTTATTATGCCCCCCTTCGTAGAAGAGGGGTATATTGTTTTGCACATGTTGGTCGGTCGGTCGGTCCGTCCACTAGATGGTTTCCGGATGATAACTCAAGAACGCTTACCAGACAACTAGCCCAAAAGACAACTCGTCCAAAGACAGCTCGCCCCGAAAATCTGGACAAGTCGCCCCAAATATATTGGACAACTCGCCCCAATCTAAAGACAACTCGCCCAAAATGACAGACAGCTCGCCCCAAATAAAATGACATCATGCAACGAAATATTTTGTCATATATAGAATACTCTTTGTGGGAAAAACGTATTATATATCATTTTTGACATGAAGAAGGGATGCCGAATACACAAAACGAATAATACATGGAAAAACAAAAAAACTAGAAATGTGTTATATTCATAATTATATTCATTATTTATAACAATTACATACGCAAGATACTAACATTTTTTCATTGAAAACATACAAAGCATCAATTACGGCATATTAAATGAAAAAAATAACACGATTTATGAAGAGAATGAACAGACAATTCAATATATAATAAAACATTTCCAACATTTATAACAATTACATGCGCAAGATGCTAACTTTTTTTTATTGAAAACATACAAAGCATCAATTACGGCATATTAAACGAAATAACACGATTTATGAAGAGAATGAAAAGAGAATGCGCAAGATGCTAACTTTTTTTATTGAAAACATACCAAGCATCAATTACGGCATATTAAATCCAGACACTTTACGGACAATTATGACTTTGCAGCTCAGTGAAAGTAGCTCAGGCACCTAGTCCCCCGAGTTATAACTCATATTAGCTGCTCTGTGGCAGGGGAATCATCGGGCGCCACCCGACTTGTAGCTAGGTTCGGCTTATATCGGGCTTCTCCTCCCATTTAAAGTTTACAAATCCGAGTGTCACTTGTGTTCAAAGGAACAGCACTTTAAAAATCCGAGTGTCACTTGTGTTCGGAGGCACAGCACTATAAAAATCCGAGTGTCACTTGCGTTCGGATGCACAGAACTTTAAAAAAATGCGAGTGTCACTTGTGTTCGGAGGCATAGCACTATAAAAATCCGAGTGTCACTTGTGTTCGGAGGCACAGCACTAAAACATATCCGAATGTCACTTGTGTTCGGAGGCACAGCACATGAAAAGAAAAAATACAAAACATAAAATCGGCATGTAAGAGTTCAAATACAACCCTAAATAAAAATAAAATAAAATATTATTATATACAATTTAACCCTAAATAAACATGATTTAATGAAAACCTTTGGTGAACTAGTTCGGAAGAAATGAAAATATAGTTTATTTTAAACACACAATATTTCTAATTATTAGAAAAAAATCAAATTAGCAATCATTCATAACAATGCATTCTAACAACTTTCAGGCATTTGGTCCGTAAATGCCACTGCACTTCCTCAGTAGGCCATTTTCGGACAACTCTCTCCTCTCGTAAGCTTCCCACATGCCTGGACGCTTCTGGAAGGCGGTCATCGGCCTCATCAGGCTAAATCTTGTTCACGATGGATCCAGCGGATTCAAACATGTTTTGCTCACACTCGGTGTTATCCTGTGAATTTAAGATAGTTTAAATATGCAGTATAGTATTAAAACATCGTGAAGATACGGTCAGAATATAAATATGTTTATTGGAAAACATAACATTGAAAAAGACAATATGCCGTCTGTGAAGATTGTCATTGAGCATAAAAATACCTCGGTGTTGATGACGAGAGCCTTGTCTATGCCCGGTCTAGCCTGGTGGGAGTGATTACTTTTGTTCGAGACGAAAGACTGCATCACTATTGCGGGACATGTCGATGTCTTGTTGCGCACGCTGCAACGCCAAATTGTCGTCTATTTGCTAGGGTTAAACCGCTTGTTCACATAAGTAAATCCGTTGCTGGAGACTAGTTTTCTTTTACCACGCTGGGAAGAACATTCCATAACACTGAAGGTTACTTCGGACTCGTGAACACCCACGTGTTCGGGATGAACAGGGGGTTCCTCGAATGACCTACGTACATACATTTTGTATTTTTATTATAATTTTATGTTCCATCGCGCCAATAAATTCATTGTTTCATTAAATTGTGTATACAAGCAAAACGATCGAAATTATGTCAGAAACCCAGCTTTTCAAATAAAATGACCCTTAACATAACGCTAGCAGACCCGAATGAATATACTTCATTTGAGTCGCGTTCTGAGAAAACTGTGCATAATGCATGTGCGTAAAGTGTCGTCCGAGATTAGCCTGTGCAGTCCGCACGAATTATCAGGGGCGACACTTTCCGCCTAACATTGATGACATTTTACATTTAAATGAAGTCTCTTCTTAGCAAAAATCCAATTTAGGGTGGGTTGACACTTTACGCACATGCATTATGCCCATTTTTCTTAGAACGCGACTCATTTAATCCAATCAGGTAAATAACAAATACAATAATAAAACAGGGGAAGTCTACACTGTGTATTAGCAACCTGCTGTGGTGATCTCTATCTTATCAGCTCAATACACATGCACCTGGCTACTGTACTGGAAAAATTGGATTTACTGCCAAAATAATTGATTTCATATATGGCTAAATTATTGTGTACATTTAAAATTAAAAACGAGGATGTATCCACATCACCGTAGCACATTGTTATTAATTTCACAGTTATCTGTTCTTTATTAGAGATAGCCTAACTAAAGACGGCGCTAATAAAGTGTGAAGGTGGATATTAAGAAATAAGATCCATTTCCGCATGACACCGACAGTATTGCAAGTAGTCTTTTATAGAACATATTTAAAATATTCCATAGTTAAAAATGCACGATGTTATATAGTAAAAGAGTGTGTTTGAGTAATCAATAGGATATTTTGTATTGGCAATATAATATTGTTTCACCCGTAATGAAAATACCAAAATCGACGTGCGAAACGTAACAGTTTATATCTAAAATAATATTGTTAAGGGCGCTAAGCTAGTTAAAAATAATCACGATTATTTACGTTGTATAAATTAGATAAGACGTTAAGATGTAAATTCTTATCATAAATATACAATGCACATTATATCATAATGTTCATTCATATTTCATTATTTCAGGTAAAAGTACACACATATTGTTTTAAATCCTATATAATCAGCACTCTTTGTTGGATTTCAACAATGACTTAATTAATTATCAGCACCCGATTGTATAAACAGTTAAACCGGCGGTTTACCACATACCGGCGGTTAAAAGTCGGTAACATGTTGGTTACTGGTCGGTAAGCGTTTGTATAAAATTTGGTTAGTTATACCGATCGGTTAGAACCCAGTTAAAACATACCCTGCTTCCCTATGTGGGTAAGTACAAGTAACCGAGAGGTAGCTTACACAAAATGGCCGCGGCGCGCGACATTATAAAAGCTAACCATCGACGACCTTCACAATTTCGACGAGTAAACAGACAATTGCAGCGACTAACATTTTATTTGACTTAATTTACTGGGCAATACGATTTCCGACTTCGGACGACGAATTTAAGGACGCACAGAATGTGTTTCTTATCTTCTGTTATGGGTATGCCGTGTGTGATCCTATGCAACAATGGCGCCCATGTTAAAATCATTTCTCCGAGAACAGGGAACAACAAAAGTACAAACAAAAAACAAAACACGTTCGAACTAGTATCTTACCTTTAATAATCCTTTAAAATCCATAAATAATCCATTTAATTCAATAATTGTCGAGTTTGCATCTAGGGTCCTTGGTGTTGATGACGAGAGCCTTGTCTATGCCCGGTTTAGCCTGGTGGGAGTGATTACTTTCGTTCGAAACGAAAGACTGCACCCATGGCACCACTATTGCGGGACATGTCGATGTCTTGTTGCGCACGCTGCAACGCCAAATTGTCGTCTGTTTGCTAGGGTTAAACCGCTTGTACACATAAGTAAATCCGTTGCTGGAGACTAGTTTTCTTTTACCACGCTGGGAAGAACATTCCATAACACTGAAGGTTACTTCGGACTCGTGAACACCCACGTGTTCGGGATGAACAGGGGGTTCCTCGAATGACCTACGTACATACATTTTGTATTTTTATTATAATTTTATGTTCCATCGCGCCAATAAATTCATTGTTTCATTAAATTGTGTATACAAGCAAAACGATCGAAATTATGTCAGAAACCCAGCTTTTCAAATAAAATGACCCTTAACATAACGCTAGCAGACCCGAATGAATATACTTCATTTGAGTCGCGTTCTGAGAAAACTGTGCATAATGCATGTGCGTAAAGTGTCGTCCGAGATTAGCCTGTGCAGTCCGCACGAATTATCAGGGGCGACACTTTCCGCCTAACATTGATGACATTTTACATTTAAATGAAGTCTCTTCTTAGCAAAAATCCAATTTAGGGTGGGTCGACACTTTACGCACATGCATTATGCCCATTTTTCTTAGAACGCGACTCATTTAATCCAATCAGGTAAATAACAAATACAATAATAAAACAGGGGAAGTCTACACTGTGTATTAGCAACCTGCTGTGGTGATCTCTATCTTATCAGCTCAATACACATGCACCTGGCTACTGTACTGGAAAAATTGGATTTACTGCCAAAATAATTGATTTCATATATGGCTAAATTATTGTGTACATTTAAAATTAAAAACGAGGATGTATCCACATCACCGTAGCACATTGTTATTAATTTCACAGTTATCTGTTCTTTATTAGAGATAGCCTAACTAAAGACGGCGCTAATAAAGTGTGAAGGTGGATATTAAGAAATAAGATCCATTTCCGCATGACACCGACAGTATTGCAAGTAGTCTTTTATAGAACATATTTAAAATATTCCATAGTTAAAAATGCACGATGTTATATAGTAAAAGAGTGTGTTTGAGTAATCAATAGGATATTTTGTATTGGCAATATAATATTGTTTCACCCGTAATGAAAATACCAAAATCGACGTGCGAAACGTAACAGTTTATATCTAAAATAATATTGTTAAGGGCGCTAAGCTAGTTAAAAATAATCACGATTATTTACGTTGTATAAATTAGATAAGACGTTAAGATGTAAATTCTTATCATAAATATACAATGCACATTATATCATAATGTTCATTCATATTTCATTATTTCAGGTAAAAGTACACACATATTGTTTTAAATCCTATATAATCAGCACTCTTTGTTGGATTTCAACAATGACTTAATTAATTATCAGCACCCGATTGTATAAACAGTTAAACCGGCGGTTTACCACATACCGGCGGTTAAAAGTCGGTAACATGTTGGTTACTGGTCGGTAAGCGTTTGTATAAAATTTGGTTAGTTATACCGATCGGTTAGAACCCAGTTAAAACATACCCTGCTTCCCTATGTGGGTAAGTACAAGTAACCGAGAGGTAGCTTACACAAAATGGCCGCGGCGCGCGACATTATAAAAGCTAACCATCGACGACCTTCACAATTTCGACGAGTAAACAGACAATTGCAGCGACTAACATTTTATTTGACTTAATTTACTGGGCAATACGATTTCCGACTTCGGACGACGAATTTAAGGACGCACAGAATGTGTTTCTTATCTTCTGTTATGGGTATGCCGTGTGTGATCCTATGCAACAATGGCGCCCATGTTAAAATCATTTCTCCGAGAACAGGGAACAACAAAAGTACAAACAAAAAACAAAACACGTTCGAACTAGTATCTTACCTTTAATAATCCTTTAAAATCCATAAATAATCCATTTAATTCAATAATTGTCGAGTTTGCATCTAGGGTCCTTGGTGTTGATGACGAGAGCCTTGTCTATGCCCGGTTTAGCCTGGTGGGAGTGATTACTTTCGTTCGAAACGAAAGACTGCACCCATGGCACCACTATTGCGGGACATGTCGATGTCTTGTTGCGCACGCTGCAACGCCAAATTGTCGTCTGTTTGCTAGGGTTAAACCGCTTGTACACATAAGTAAATCCGTTGCTGGAGACTAGTTTTCTTTTACCACGCTGGGAAGAACATTCCATAACACTGAAGGTTACTTCGGACTCGTGAACACCCACGTGTTCGGGATGAACAGGGGGTTCCTCGAATGACCTACGTACATACATTTTGTATTTTTATTATAATTTTATGTTCCATCGCGCCAATAAATTCATTGTTTCATTAAATTGTGTATACAAGCAAAACGATCGAAATTATGTCAGAAACCCAGCTTTTCAAATAAAATGACCCTTAACATAACGCTAGCAGACCCGAATGAATATACTTCATTTGAGTCGCGTTCTGAGAAAACTGTGCATAATGCATGTGCGTAAAGTGTCGTCCGAGATTAGCCTGTGCAGTCCGCACGAATTATCAGGGGCGACACTTTCCGCCTAACATTGATGACATTTTACGCTTAAATGAAGTCTCTTCTTAGCAAAAATCCAATTTAGGGTGGGTCGACACTTTACGCACATGCATTATGCCCATTTTTCTTAGAACGCGACTCATTTAATCCAATCAGGTAAATAACAAATACAATAATAAAACAGGGGAAGTCTACACTGTGTATTAGCAACCTGCTGTGGTGATCTCTATCTTATCAGCTCAATACACATGCACCTGGCTACTGTACTGGAAAAATTGGATTTACTGCCAAAATAATTGATTTCATATATGGCTAAATTATTGTGTACATTTAAAATTAAAAACGAGGATGTATCCACATCACCGTAGCACATTGTTATTAATTTCACAGTTATCTGTTCTTTATTAGAGATAGCCTAATTAAAGACGGCGCTAATAAAGTGTGAAGGTGGATATTAAGAAATAAGATCCATTTCCGCATGACACCGACAGTATTGCAAGTAGTCTTTTATAGAACATATTTAAAATAGTCCATAGTTAAAAATGCACGAAGTTATATAGTAAACGAGTGTGTTTGAGTAATCAATAGGATATTTTGTATTGGCAATATAATATTGTTTCACTCGTAATGAAAATACCAAAATCGACGTGCGAAACGTAACAGTTTATATCTAAAATAATATTGTTAAGGGCGTTAAGCTAGTTAAAAATAATCACGATTATTTACGTTGTATAAATTAGATAAGACGTTAAGATGTAAATTCTTATCATAAATATACAATGCACATTATATCATAATGTTCATTCATATTTCATTATTTCAGGTAAAAGTACACACATATTGTTTTAAATCCTATATAATCAGCACTCTTTGTTGGATTTCAACAATGACTTAATTAATTATCAGCACCCGATTGTATAAACAGTTAAACCGGCGGTTTACCACATACCGGCGGTTAAAAGTCGGTAACATGTTGGTTACTGGTCGGTAAGCGTTTGTATAAAATTTGGTTAGTTATACCGATCGGTTAGAACCCAGTTAAAACATACCCTGCTTCCCTATGTGGGTAAGTACAAGTAACCGAGAGGTAGCTTACACAAAATGGCCGCGGCGCGCGACATTATAAAAGCTAACCATCGACGACCTTCACAATTTCGACGAGTAAACAGACAATTGCAGCGACTAACATTTTATTTGACTTAATTTACTGGGCAATACGATTTCCGACTTCGGACGACGAATTTAAGGACGCACAGAATGTGTTTCTTATCTTCTGTTATGGGTATGCCGTGTGTGATCCTATGCAACAATGGCACCCATGTTAAAATCATTTCTCCGAGAACAGGGAACAACAAAAGTACAAACAAAAAACAAAACACGTTCGAACTAGTATCTTACCTTTAATAATCCTTTAAAATCCATAAATAATCCATTTAATTCAATAATTGTCGAGTTTGCATCTAGGGTCCTTGGTGTTGATGACGAGAGCCTTGTCTATGCCCGGTTTAGCCTGGTGGGAGTGATTACTTCCGTTCGAAACGAAAGACTGCACCCATGGCACCACTATTGCGGGACATGTCGATGTCTTGTTGCGCACGCTGCAACGCCAAATTGTCGTCTGTTTGCTAGGGTTAAACCGCTTGTACACATAAGTAAATCCGTTGCTGGAGACTAGTTTTCTTTTACCACGCTGGGAAGAACATTCCATAACACTGAAGGTTACTTCGGACTCGTGAACACCCACGTGTTCGGGATGAACAGGGGGTTCCTCGAATGACCTACGTACATACATTTTGTATTTTTATTATAATTTTATGTTCCATCGCGCCAATAAATTCATTGTTTCATTAAATTGTGTATACAAGCAAAACGATCGAAATTATGTCAGAAACCCAGCTTTTCAAATAAAATGACCCTTAACATAACGCTAGCAGACCCGAATGAATATACTTCATTTGAGTCGCGTTCTGAGAAAACTGTGCATAATGCATGTGCGTAAAGTGTCGTCCGAGATTAGCCTGTGCAGTCCGCACGAATTATCAGGGGCGACACTTTCCGCCTAACATTGATGACATTTTACGCTTAAATGAAGTCTCTTCTTAGCAAAAATCCAATTTAGGGTGGGTCGACACTTTACGCACATGCATTATGCCCATTTTTCTTAGAACGCGACTCATTTAATCCAATCAGGTAAATAACAAATACAATAATAAAACAGGGGAAGTCTACACTGTGTATTAGCAACCTGCTGTGGTGATCTCTATCTTATCAGCTCAATACACATGCACCTGGCTACTGTACTGGAAAAATTGGATTTACTGCCAAAATAATTGATTTCATATATGGCTAAATTATTGTGTACATTTAAAATTAAAAACGAGGATGTATCCACATCACCGTAGCACATTGTTATTAATTTCACAGTTATCTGTTCTTTATTAGAGATAGCCTAATTAAAGACGGCGCTAATAAAGTGTGAAGGTGGATATTAAGAAATAAGATCCATTTCCGCATGACACCGACAGTATTGCAAGTAGTCTTTTATAGAACATATTTAAAATAGTCCATAGTTAAAAATGCACGAAGTTATATAGTAAACGAGTGTGTTTGAGTAATCAATAGGATATTTTGTATTGGCAATATAATATTGTTTCACTCGTAATGAAAATACCAAAATCGACGTGCGAAACGTAACAGTTTATATCTAAAATAATATTGTTAAGGGCGTTAAGCTAGTTAAAAATAATCACGATTATTTACGTTGTATAAATTAGATAAGACGTTAAGATGTAAATTCTTATCATAAATATACAATGCACATTATATCATAATGTTCATTCATATTTCATTATTTCAGGTAAAAGTACACACATATTGTTTTAAATCCTATATAATCAGCACTCTTTGTTGGATTTCAACAATGACTTAATTAATTATCAGAATCACAACCTAAGTGTTGCCATCGCTCGCAGGCATCGCAAGAAACAGCACGTTGCCTCTGCCCAACTGTCTTTCCACAATGTATGCACTTTGGCACTTCTGCCATTGCAGAAACACAAACACAAAACTCACTTACTCTCACAGTAAAAGTATTGTATCCTACATTAAAGAAGCACAAATGTTTGAAATATATAAATGAGTTCAACTTATGATTAACTGAAAACTCGTCTCTTTATATACAGACAGCCCTCATAATTGACCAGTTGCAAATACGCGATCGCTCCGACCACTAAGTTGTGTTTTCATAAAACGCTTATTCCATTACTCCGATAGTAATATGCTGATGATAGCGCCATAATTTTCTCACATCAAGATCCAAATGTCATAAGTAAAACATTAGGATGTGAATTAGCAAACTGCAATAACTGGCTAGTTGACAACAAGTTGTCTCTTCATATAGGTAAAACAGAATGTATACTTTTTGGAAGTAAGCGGAAAATTAAAAAGATCGAAAATTTCTCAGTCATATGTAATAATCAAACTATAAAGTCTCAAAAATCGGTGAAATATTTAGGTCATGTTCTAGATAACACCTTGTCAGGTAATAAATGTGCAAACGACATCATCAGTAAGGTCAACTCGAGACTTAAGTTCATGTATAGACACAACAGTGTACTGGATTTTAACACTAGGAAAACCCTCTGTAATTCACTAATTCAATGCTTATTTGACTACGCTTGTTCCGCCTGGTATAATAACTTGGGAAAAACTCTTAAGTCTTAATTACAAATTACACAAAACAAGGTCGTGCGATTCATTTTAAACGTTCCACCAAGAACCACACTGACCGCTCAGATTTTCACAAACTAGGAATACTAAAACTTAATGATAGAGTGAAACAACTGAGTCTAAATCATGTACATAATTTTTTTTTATGACAAATGTCCAGTGTATATGAAAGAAAACTTTATTAAGAAATCTGATGTTCATAGCTACTGCACACGAAAGAGCAAATGTAATTTCTATGTTCCTGTCATAAAATCAGCGACAGCTTCAACTTTTTATTATAATGGTGTGTTAACCTGGAATGCTCTTCCAGAATCTATTCAATTTATAAATAGTCACTTCAAATTCAAAAAATAAGTCAAAAAACATTTTCTAAACAAGTACCTTTAGGGATTGAGCATAGCAGACGGTGTTGTTTATTTTAAGTATTTAGATATCCCATGTCTATGTTAAGTAACGAGTTTATATAATCATGTGCTCGCTCAAATTGTTGAACACATATATACATTTTGTAAATTTTACATATGCTAACTAAAGTACAAAATAATTCAATAACCATTTAACATAATATGAATATAGCTTGCTGCTATCCAGTTTATGTGCTGTATGAAGCAGTAATGTAAAGGACCCCTTTGGAAATAAGTCGCAAGACTTTCAAGGGCTTTCCTGGCAGTACATGTCCTTATATCAGACTAAAATAAACTATAAGTAAACAGTCTAATGTAAATGTACCTATAATTGTATACCATATGAAGGCAATTTAATCTGTGATATTTTTGTGTTCAATGTATGTGATTGTCTTAAGCTGAATTTGGTTTAAACTTCTTTGTGAAAATTGTAAATCTTATTAAGGTATGTAAATGTATCTCAAATGTTTACCTCATTGAGTCAATTTTAATTCTGTGATGCTAAATATATGTGTTTGTTCTAATCTGATTTTGTTTTAAGAATCTGAGAAATTGTATTAAGGTATTGTAAATGTAACACACATGTATACCTCATGATTTCAATTTGATCTGTGATATTTTTAGTGCTCAGTATATGTGTTTGTTTTAAATTTCTGAGAAATTGTATTAAGGTATTGTAAATGTAACACACATGTATACCTCATTATTTCAATCTGATCTGTGATATTTTTAGTGCTCAGTATAGGTGTTTGTTTTAAATTTATCTTGTTCGTATGTAAAATGTGATAAATTGTTTATGTTATTATTTGACATGTATATGCCGAATAAATCTATCTATCTATAGTCTTTGTTTGTCGGACCATGTGGCCGCAATAAACGAAATCTGATTTATTATTACGTGAGTTTGATTGACAGCTGGCGAGTGGTCAATTACTTTAAAAACAGCATTGTTGTCTGGTAAAGCTTGTTTAGTACCTTATTTAGTCTTTTATCACGCCAAACTGTGATACCATATGTCTAACTCATCAATCTGTGACCAGACAATCAAAGCATGCCGGCATAATTAATTTTTGTCAACTCACATGTTTACAAAACATAACTAACACGAAGGCATTCCACTATTCTTTAATTAAACCAAACTATCATACAATATGTCTGATTAAAAAATCTTTGAACAGAAAATGAAAGCATGCCGTCAAATTAAACGTTTAACATTTCACGCGTTTTCAAAACAAGACGGACTAAATGGCGCTTATTTTAATAAACACAATTATAAAAAAGCTAATAACAATTTATTACTAAAAGCAATCCGGTATGTAAAAAAAATACTAAATTACAAAGTTTTACTATATTGAATGAAAAATAACATCATACATCTACATTTCCATTACAATAATAACGAATATAATACATCAAACTTATCAAATAATTCTTGAAAATATTCAAGATAAAATATATAAGAAACACACTTGGGGCGAGTTGTCTTTAGATTGGGGCGAGTTGTCCAATATATTTGGGGCGACTTGTCCAGATTTTCGGGGCAAGTTGTCTTGGGGCGAGTTGTCTTTGGGGCGAGTTGTCTGGTTCCCAGGCCTAGGATCATGAAACTTCATAGGTACATTGATCATGACTGGCAGATGACCCCTATTGATTTTCAGGTCAATAGGTCAAAGGTCAGGGTCACGGTGACTTGAAATAGTAAAATGGTTTCCGGATGATAACTCAAGAATGCTTAGGCCTAGGATCATGAAGCTTCATAGGTACATTGATCATGACTGGCAGATGACCCCTATTGATTTTCAGGTTACTAGGACAAACGTCAAGGTCACAGTGACTCGAAATAGTAAAATGGTTTCCGGATGATAACTCAAGAATGCCTAGGCTTAGGATCATGAAAATTCATAGGTACATTGATCATGACTGGCAGACGACCCCTATTGATTTTCAGGTCACTAGGTCAAAGGACAAGGTCACAGTGACTCGAAATAGTAAAATAGTTTCCTGATGATAACTCAAGAATGCTTCCGCCTAGGATCATGAAACTTCATAGGTACATTGATCATGACTGGCAGACGACCCCTATTGAATTTCAGGTCACTAGGTCAAAGGTCAAGGTCACAGTGACTCAAAACAGTAAAATGGTTTCCGGATGATAACTCAAGAATGCTTACATCTAGTCAAGGTCACAGTGACTCGAAACAGTAAAATGGTTTCCTGATGATAACTCAGGAATAATTAGGCCTAAGATCATGAAACTTCATAGGTACATTGATCATGACTGGCGGATGACCCATATTGATTTTCAGGTCACTAGGTCAAAGGTCAAGGTCACAGTGACAAAAAACGTATTCACACAATTGCTGCCACTACAACTGACAGCCAATATGGGGGCATGCATGGTTTACAAACAGATCTTGTTTACTTTATTTTAAACCTATTTATTTGAATGCATCATATGCCTTGTGCTTAAATAGTAACCCACTCTCAATTACCTGTATATTACACACTCACAATTATGTTACACACTCTCAATTACCTGTATGTTACACACTCTCAATTATGTTACACACTCTCAATTATGTTACACACTTTCAATTATGTTACACACTCTCAATTACGTTACCCACTGTCAATTATGTTACCCATTCTCAATTATGATACCCACTCTCAGTTATGTTACCCACTCTCAATTATGATACCCACTCTAAATTATGTTACCCACTCTTAATTATGTTACACAGTCTCCATTATGTTACACACTCTCAATTATGTTACCCACTCTCAATTATGTTACACACTCTCAAATAAATTACACATTCTCAATTATGTAACAAACTCTCATTTATGTTACCCACTCTCAATTATGTTACCCACTCTCGATTACGTTACCCACTCTCAATTATGTTACCCACTCTCAATTATGTGACCCACTCTCGATTATGTTACCCACTCTCAATTATGTTACCCACTCTCAATTATGTTACACACTCTCGATTATGTAACCCAATCTCAATTATGTTACACACTCTCAATTATGTTACACACTCTCAATTATGTTACACACTCTCAATTACCGGTATGTTACACACCCTCAATTATGTTACACACTCAATTATTTTACCCACTGTCAATTATGTTACATACTCTCAATTTTGTTACCAACTCTCAATTATGTTACACACTCTCAATTATGCTACACACTCAATTATGTAACACACTAAATTATGTTACACACTCTCAATTATGTTACCCACTCTCAATTATGTGACCCACTCTTGATTATGTAACACACTCTCGATTATGTTACACACTCTCAATTATGTTACATACTCTCAATTGTGTTACATACTCTCAATTATGTTACACACTCTCAATTATGTTACATACTCTCAATTATGTTACTCTCAATTATGTTACATACTCTTAATTATGTTACATACTCTCAATTATTTTACACACTCTCAATTATGTTACATGCTGTCAATTATGTTACACACTCTCAATAAATTTATGTTACACACTCTCAATTATGTTTCCTGGCAAGGACCAGTACTTACATGTAGTTTCTTTAAAAAGATCTTGAATAGAGTCCCAGAATGATGATCAAACCCTGATATGTACGATAGAATCACTTTTATGGAGGTGTTATTTTAAATCTCCCACCATAGCACAAATTATGACCACACAGTCAGATTCTTAAACGTTCTTACAAATTCATCCATATGAGAATGTACAACAGATACATACTTTTAAATATTGCATTTTAGTTTTAAAACAAATTTATTGTATTTATGTCAAATCATGTTAGTATTTTTAAAAAAGCAAATGCCTCAAAGAATATTATTTTTCAAATGAGAAGAACACTTTTTATGCCCCCGGTAGAAGTATATAGCATTTGAACTGTCTGTCCGTCCGTCAGTCCGTCCGAAAACTTTAACATTGGCCATAACTTTTGCAATATTGAAGATAGCAACTTGATATTTGGCATACATGTGTATATCATGAAGCTGCACATTTTATAGTGGTGAAAGGTCAAGGTCATGGTCATCCTTAAAAGTCAAAAGTAAAAAAATACAATCCAAGTGAAGTAATAAGCTTTTTAAAAGGAAGATGATTTCTAAACCTTTCAAATGATATATTGAAATTTTATTTCAAAGCGGCGCAATAGGAGGCATTGTGTTTTTGACAAACACATCTCTTGTTTCAATTAAATTGCACATGTTGGTCATTTTAATCTTTTGTTCAGCTAGTAAGACGAGCAGCTCTTGTTTCCATCTGTATAAAGTACCAGTGAAAGGTACCGTACTTTGAACTACTTTCCCACTTGAGGAAAAGCCTAAATTCCTGATTGAAGTATAAACAAATCCCAAAATGAAAGAAAATGTTGTCGATTTTGCTCCAAACACGCATTATCTGAAAGTGAACAAATGAATTGAGCACTGAAACTGAACAATTCAAAAGACCCATAATTTAAAGGGGGTTCCGCACTATATTTTCGAATTGGAAAGGTACTGACACTTTTCCTGATTGGGCAAGAAAAATCCCTGAGAATTATCTCAATCATATCTGCAGAAGTATCTAACTAACCAATGTAGAAGAACCTTAATCACATGTGTAGAAGTATTTCAATAACACATGTAGAAGTATCTTAATCACACATGAAGAAGTATATCAATCACACATGTAGAAGTATCTTAATCAAATATAAAAGTCCCTAAATCACACACATATCAGTATCTCAATCACAGATGTATAAGTACCTCAAGCACACATGCAGAATAAACTCTATCACACATGTATAAGTACCTCAATCACACATGAAGAAGTATGGTATATCAATCACATCTGTAGAAGTATCTCAATCACACATGTGTGAGTACCTTAATCACACATGTAGAAAGTACCTCAATCCCCAATGAAAAAAGCACCTCAACCACAAAAGAAGAAGTACCTCAATCTACTCATGTAAAAGTACCGAAGATGTTTCTCAGTCACACATGTTGAAGTACTAGTATCTTAATTGAACATGTAGAAGTACCTCGATCAAATATGTAGAAGTATGTAAATTACACATGGAAATGTACCTCAATTACACATGTAGAAGTATCTCAATCACAAAAGTAGAAGTATCTCAATCACCAATGAAGAAGTACCTCAATCACACATGTATAATTACCGCAAACACACCTTAAGAAGTATCTCAATCACATATGTAGAAGTACCTCAAATGTAGACTAGTGTATTCAGTCACCCATGTAATACATAGAGAAATAACTTGTTAGAAATAGATGACCTTCTGACTTGTGAAATCCAAACATGTGAAAATCCTTGGAATTCATGACATTTATACAAACTTTAAACGGCAAACGAATAAACTATGTTTAAAAAACTTAAATAACAAGTGTTTGACTTATGACTTCCTTTGATTGACGTAATAATTATAAAATATCACTATACTAGTACGACTCTCCACCCTGCGCATTTCGTGCAGCACCCATGTACCTTTTGAAAATCATGATCTTTCTCTAAGGACATTGTACTTAACTCGATCACAAATTTGGCGGAAACGTGAGCATATTGAGGAGATCTAATAAAGTAATCCACATGCATAGGCGGATAGGCGGTTCCGTCAATTTATTTGATGTTTCACACTAAACTAGATCTAAATCATCTATTTAAACTCATTTTCTTCTCCTTTTTTTGTACACAACATTTCTAAACTGAAAGTACGATTTTAATTCAAAACAATGCATTACTCTAGCGGCCCCTGGACCCCCAGCAATCGTTCAATATCCCGCCTCCCCAACCAGAAATCCTGGACCGCCCCTGCACATGTATAATCTTATGAAAGTTGTGTCAATCATCATCTTTTTATTTTTGCCACATTAAAGCTTTTGTAATCTCCAATTGTGTGAAACCTCAGGGTGTATTATTAAATAGTTCAATAAATCAACAATGCTCAGGTGTTGAAGTCAACCACATGTTAAGTAAAACAACGGATCATAATTTTTTCTTAAGATATTGTGTGTATTTTAAAGTTAATGAGGTCCATCTGCTACGGAATCCGGATAGTGCCATCTATAATCTCGCCCTTCTTTCATCAAGGGCGACACACGACACAGCGATACACGATATTTTGCGTGATAGTTGCGGCGACGCACGATATTTTGCGCGACAGTCGCGGTGACGCACGATATTTTGCGCGATACACAAAGCGACGCGCGAGAATAGTGCTAGTGATAAATCGCCTGTCGACTGTCGCGTTTTCAAAAAATCAAGAGAGACTTAAAGGGGATATTTAAAAAAAAGGCAGCCATATTGATAATAAATGGTTAAAAATTACTGTAACGCCGTTAAAAAACGCGACAATCGACAGGCGATAATATTACAGCGATATTTGAATAGTACAAATATCGCGTGTCGCTTCTTGTATCGCGCAAAATATTGAGTATCGCTTCGTGTGTCGTGTGTCGCGGTCTGAAATTAGACAGCGATACACAAGATTATAATAATATGGGCGATATTGTGTGTCGCGCAAAATATCGCGCGTCGCTTCGTGTTTCCTTTTTCGTGCCCTTTGAACGCGAGACACGACATACGAAGTAATACACGATATTTTGCGCGACAGTCGCGGCGACTCACGATATTGTGCGCGACAGTCGCGGCGACGCACGATATTTTGTGCGATACACGAAGCGACACGCGATATTTAACACGATATGTCGCCATTTGGGCTACCTTCACAAAGGCGATATTTCGTGGTAGATTTTCTCGCGTCGCTTCGTGTACCGCGCAAAATATCGTGCGTCGCCGCGACTGTCGCGCAAAATATCGTGCGTCGCCGTAACTGTCGGGCAAAATATCGTGTATCGCTTCGTGTGTCGTGTGTCGCCCTTGATGAAAGAAGAGCGAGATTATAGATGGCACTATCCGGATTCCGTAATCTTCACCTGAGGCTGCATACTGTGAGAATTTGGAGCGTGATCTCATACATGTAGCATGTCTATCCGTAGTATCTTAATAAACAAATACGAATTTTGGAAGTGGACAAATACAAAAACGTACATGTGTTACATGTCAATCTAAAGTAAAATGTGTTTTTAGACATAAAAACAAAAAACTGCATTTAAATCGGCATTGTTTTGACAAAGTACTGGTTGTTATTGTTGTTCTGAGTAATATACAGGTCCCACGCCCCTTCACGGAGTCATTTTAGATGGACCTGCCCCTGTGACCTTTCAGAGGAGAAAGATTAATTTTGGGCCGAAGTAGGTCAAATTTACCCCGGCTGCCCGTGTATTCGTCAATGGTTTTTATTTTTAAGAAAGTTCAGTGCACGCTGGCCAATGAGACCTTAATGTGCCCTGTACCGTGTGGTGATGATGCGGTGCGGATCACGCGGAGCGTCCCGTACTCTACTCATATACAAGACACTCAACACGACCCACACCCCATCATCGCCCGGAAAATAAGACCCAGAACACACACATACAACACTCACACACACACCACTCATAACGAGTGATGTGTATGCGAGTGCCACACATGTGTGTTTCGGGTCCCGTGGTGGTGATCTGTAGATGGTTGTGTATAGTATGTGGTATATGATTGTTGTGCATTTGTCTGGAGCGGAAGAGGAGGAGTTTGTCGGTTGCTTGCGTCTATCGGTCAGTCGTAGAAGGCTGTATCTCGTTTCAGTTCCCAGAGAACAGAGCACGCCGCCCACGCACAAGCGCACCCACGCCGAGCGAGCCCGAGCCCCCCCCCCACCCCGCGCCCGCATACGGCCCCGCCCCGAGCCCCCAACCGCTGGAGCCCCCGAGACAAGCACCCCCATCCACCCTCTTGCTGCGCGCGACAACAGATCAGCCAAGAACCGACCAAGGGGTTTCCCAAAGCCACACCCGGAGTCACCATCGTTCTTTCCCACCCGCCTGCCAAATATCCAGACCATGCATCAAGCTGGGCTGTATTTATTTTACATTTACGTTATGTTTGCTATTATAATTGGATAGGTAAAGTACTAGGAACTGATCTAACAATGCCGTTGTTATAGCATATGTTTTATGATTTTGCTTATGATTGATATTATGTTGTAGAACTCATGGTATTATAGTTTATGGTCTAGCTTTTAGTTTTTGTTTATCTATGTGTGTTTGTTGTGCTCTCCGTCCCAAGAGAGGTGTTAGTGGGGTTTCGAGCAGGATACAGGAAACGCCCCAATTCTAGAGGCGCCCCTGGTTCTTTTAAGTGCCCGGTATTTAGCACCGATACACTGTACCCCCTTTTAACGTCCCTCGCGGAGGACATATTAGTACATGGTGTTAGTATTGGTTCAAATATAATTCTGCTACCTTTTTATATTGACGTGGGCTCTCTCTGTTGCTTTTATGGATATTGTTTGTATGGTGTTGTGAGGGTCAGACTAGATTTTTGAAAGATCATGTACTTGACGATAGTAGAAAGGGACTGAGTGTGTGTGATTGGACCGAGATGACTATTTCATTGGGGGCATAGACAATTTTAGGATACATTCTTTCTTCTTGCAGAGTTGTGTGTCTGTGGCACTGTGGTGTTGTAAGGGCCAGACTAGTTTTGATAGATCATTTACTTGACGAAAGAAGAGAAAGGCTGAGTTTGAGGTATTAATAGTGTATTTGGTATTAGGGAGGGCGCGCACTTTAATGTTTCTGGTTATAATATATGTGGTAACAATGGCAGCAATCATATGTGTTATTGTATTATGACCGGCTAGTATCGTGGTCTGAGCTGGTACTTGGCTTTCTATGGGCTCGATCCGGCTACATAGGTAGCCCGACAAAGTCTTGGCTAGACTCAGGTCCCTTAAATAGTATTCGGTATCGACCCTTCTGATTCGTTGCTAAGATTGTTTACTATGCGCATGTTCTTGTTCTAAACAAGTAACTTATTGGATTAACGAACCTCTTGCACTAAGTGAAGGTTTTTCGTTAAAGGTACGATACTCAGGGCCGTACCCAGGAAATGTTTACTGGGGGGCCCAAACGGGGAGGGTGCGGGAGGGGCAACCCCTCCAGAATAGATTTTTTTATTAGGCACTGTTCAAGGTGAATTTTAATGCATATAGAAACATATGTTGTGTTATAAATTTATGAATATATAACATGTAAATCAGCACCTTTCTGAAGTCTAAAGCTTTAACCATTACGGGCCGTCCATAAAGTTTGTCACGCTCAAGGTGGGGGGAGGGTGAGTGAGAAAGTGACAGTTTGTGACATGTGGGAGGGGAGTCAGGCCATGTGTGATTTCACACATTCATTTAAAAAAAAATGTATAATTTATTTATTATTTCTTCAGTAGAATTTAAAAATAATTTTCAAAAAATTGTGAAACATTTGAATTAGTTTTATGTCAAAATAAGGCGAATTGCGTATCTCCTGATTCTGTTGTTCGAATGTTCAATAGGCAACTTGGCTGGGCCGGCTTATTCAATAGGCACAACCTCCACACAGATTTCAATGACGAAATAATTGGACTGTTCCATTTTTAGTTAGTAAAGGGTTGAAAGAAAATCTAAATTATAATTTCGTTTTTATTAGAGGTTAACACGTGGATAAATATTCATACTGCTCATCGTAACAACCCTACAGTTATTAAAGCCTGTAATGTGAAAGTTCTTTTACCGGTAAGTGAAATTTTAATACGGTTTAATAGTGAATTGAGTTTTAGATTAAATTTAAATTAAGTATTAATTTAAAAAAAAATGTTTTAAAGTGTGAGTTTGTGACGTACTTTAGGGAAGGGGGTCCAAGATTTTATTACAGTTTGTGACATGCCGAGGTAAAAATGGTAAAAAAAAAAAACGTGACATGCTTTATCAACGACCCCTTGGTGTGAAATTCACACACATGTTTAAAGCTTTAGATTTCAGAAATGTATTACACTTTATAAAGAAGTTTAAGCATCCTTTGAAACTAAAAAACCTTTATTATGAAAGTTAACATAAAGTATGACTGTAGAGGTGGTTTGATTTCAAAGAGAAAATACTACTATGGTAATATGTCAGAAACTGCCATATAACCTACTAGTATTTTCTCTTTGAAATCAAACCTCCTCTATATAAAATTTCAAAGTAAATTCATTATAAAATGTTTATCATCTACAAGACAGTTTTCACAGAAATGTTTAATAAGCAAGACTCTAGAGGAGGTTTGAATTCAAAAGAGAAAACACTATTATCGTTCAGACCTACGACCTACTGTATCAGTTTCATCCATTCGCTGTTTCTCTTTCCTTGTCCAATCAAACGACGTGTTACACCCACCATCAAAAGATGAAGCATTGAGCACAATGGGTAATTGACAGATCGGGGATGTTTGTACAAGGTGATAAGAAAACAATGCCTAGGGGCTTATCTTCACTGGCGAGTAAATTAGCGCTAATCCCCTTGTGTATCAGGGGCAATAAAACACATCTGCACATTTGTATTGCAGGGAAGTGTACTTTGGGCTCTTTCATGCAGGGACCTATACAATAAAAAATGTTTGTATAGGTCCCTGTTTCATGTGAGAAAATTTGCAGTAGGCCCTTTATTAAAAAATCATAACTCGACAGCCAGCTGGGGGGGCCCGGGCCCCTGGGCCCAGTGCCTGGGTACGGGCCTGATACTATGGGGAGGACCGATACTTTGAGAGTAAGGGGTAGGTATCTTGACAATAAAGACAATTTGCAATCAAGATGAACATGTGGAGTGTTTTGTTTAAAAAATGAAGGACAAATTTATATCAAGATATTAAACAAAAGTATTTATCAAAAGCATTGAAATTTAAACCCTGAAGCATTGAAATTTAAACCCTGACAAAAGTTTATTTTATAAAGTGTACTGAAATAATATGTTCAAATGTTCGCGCAAATATATTTTCAGCACAGTTGCTTCCCTTTGTTGTTAATATATGTAAACAGGTGCGCGCTATATTGTGACGACACGATTATTGATCCAATTGTCAACCTGAAATACATGTTGTGGGTAGAACAATTTGATGGAAAATAAATAATAATAAAAGACATTTACAATGCCGCTTTTTGGACGTAAAGGCGACAGTGACAAGAAAGAAAAAGGAAAAGACTGTGATATTAAAAAGAAATATGATTTAAAGGAAACGCTTGGAACGTAAGTAAATTCACTTTTTCCCTGAATGTGACAATTTTCTGTGCATGTATACATTGTTGACATTATTGATGACAATGCACAATCGATGATTATTTTAATGCCAGACGATAAATGATATCGATGATTTACGATATGATTTTAATGGATATCATATATGGATTTTTTTGTTTTTATTAATGTTGTTTATATTTGTATGTTTTCATGTTAAACATTAATTTGACATTTGCAATTATCTTTTGACTTATGCTTATAAACCAAAATTTAGCCTTAATGCCAACATATGCAACTAAAAATAAAAATCACTTTTCAAAAGATTTGTGAAGTTCAGTCTTATTTCACCCGAAAACCTGCTATTTTAGTTAAAATAGAATTTATGCTCTAACAAATGTAAAAAAGTATTTTAAAAATTGATTATAACTCTTTAAATCATGAAAAAATATTTAAAACTTGGGTTAATGAAACATCTTTTTCGACAACAATGAAAAACAAACCATTTTACATGTTTTAATTAATTACTCAAGTCTAAATGATCTGTTTATGCTCTTTCTTTGGTTACATTCAAATTAAAACATATATATTTGAAAGATAAAGTGAAATCTAGAGTAGTTTTAGTGTTTCAAAATTCTGAGTTAAAGTTTAAACATATATTTCTGTAATGTATCATGTTCTCTGTCACAAATGTTAACATTTTTCATGGTATTGAAAATTATTAAAAAGAATAATGAGTTCTTTTTCCATTTATATTCAAAGTTTTATTTATTTCTTCCACCCCTCTCATTTTTATTGAAAAGTTTCCTGTGGTACAAATTATGCAAGAAATATCTTAAAACAATGATACTTATTGTTAATTGTTAAAATCAAAGTTGTAGTCTGACATCTACAAATATTCAGATATTTGAAAAGACTTTGAGAAAGTCATCATTTGTAAACTTGATTATATCATTTCAGCTGCATAACAATTATTATTAAATTAATATTAACATATTATATACATTTTGTTTGTAGAGTTTATTCTAAGACGAATGACAATCACAAATGTCACATGATGTTACTAATATCTGCTGATATCATTTATGAAGACCCTTAAATTTATTATCTGTATGAACCATGCAAAATTGTATTAAATAAAGTTTTTTTTTGTCACAAACAATGTGGATATGAACAATATATGTATAAGATCAGCATATTTTCCTTTTAAAATGGTAAATTACATATAAACAATTCTGTTAGTTTTTTCACTGTTCAAATATACATCATTTACTTGTTTGGTTTTCTTGCATAGAATTCATACAATCTAATTGCATTGTTTCAATAACAAAACAATTTGTTGAGTATTGTATCAGGAGTTTTTATCTGATTTTGGGGAAAGGGCATGGCCTTTTTTGAGGGGAAAAAAATCGTGCGAAATGCCGGATTTTGGGGAAAAAAATCATGCGAAACGTCGGTTTTTGGGGAAAATAAGGAAAGTCTTAAATAATTAATGTAACATATTTTGCTGTTTTTAAAACAAATTCAAGGCAACACAACAGATAATTTAATTATGCAATATATTATATTTTCTACACTGGATCAGGTAAACTTATGTATTTAAAGTTAAAAAAAAATGTTTTTATTTTTTTTAGGGGAAAAAAATGAAGTCTGGGGGAAAATTTACCTGTATGAACCACGCAAAATTGTATTAAATAAAGTTTTTTTTTGTCACAAACAATGTGGATATGAACAATATATGTATAAGATCAGCATATTTTCCTTTTAAAATGGTAAATTACATATAAACAATTCTGTTAGTTTTTTCACTGTTCAAATATACATCATTTACTTGTTTGGTTTCCTTGCATAGAATTCATACAATCTAATTGCATTGTTTCAATAACAAAACAATTTGTTGAGTATTGTATCAGGAGTTTTTATCTGATTTTGGGGAAAGGGCATGGCCTTTTTTGAGGGGAAAAAAATCGTGCGAAATGCCGGATTTTGGGGAAAAAATCATGCGAAACGCCGGATTTTGGGGAAAATAAGGAAAGTCTTAAATAATTAATGTAACATATTTTGCTGTTTTTAAAACAAATTCAAGGCAACACAACAGATAATTTAATTATGCAATATATTATATTTTCTACACTGGATCAGGTAAACTTATGTATTTAAAGTTAAAAAAAAATGTTTTTATTTTTTTTAGGGGAAAAAAATGAAGTCTGGGGGAAAATTTACCTGCTGAGGGGAAATAAAATCCAAGGGGAAAGGGCCGTTTTTCGGCGGGTCCCAAAGAAGGAAAAAAGCCCTGATTGTATATCTTGCATACCAGAATGATTAACTATAATTAATCATTTAACTATAATTAATAAAGATGTATTTCTTGTACATTGATGATTGGGAGCCAGAAAGGTCTTTTAATGCATACACATGTATGCTCATTATGCTGATAGAAATATCAATGTACCTTCTCAGAAGTTGTGTCTTGTACTTATGCATCTCAAACAAGAGGTGGAGAAAGGATTAATAAGCCATGAGATTGTAGAGTTGTTCACATAATTTGGGAAGTAATTGAGAAAAAAAAATGAAGTCTCAGAAATGATCTCAATAAACATATTTATTTTTCATCTTCATGTATAAATATTCAGCATGATTTGTAAATTATATGTAATTAAATAAAAGTTTTAATAAAATTATGTTGATCTAAATGTTATACTCTGTGTCTTAAATATCTTTAAACCATATTATATTAACCACACAGTAGGTAAGGCACTGTAGACATTTATAATTCTACATTTTGACATTAATTTGTTAAAAATACTTTTTAAATAAATATAATGTCATATATTAATCATATATATTTTGAATAATATATATTTTATTACTGTTTTACACAATCACAAAGTATTCTATTTAGACATTTGTTAATGAAAATTTTAAGATAAACTTAAACATTTATTGAATAATTACATAAGCATTTGTACACACAACTTAATAAGCTGGTATCAAATTTAAACAGTTCTAAATTTTAGAAAATGACATTTCTCTTTATCATACATATGATGATGATGTACCTCCACGCTAACATCAGCCTTATAATTTTTATGCCCCCGGTAGGTACACATTTGGTATGCATGTGTATATGGACAAGGCCTTTCCATACGCACAAAAATTTTGACCCCTGTGACCTTGATGTTGAACTTAGGGTCCGCGTTTAGGTTTCGAAATCGGTGTTTAGGTTTCGAAAAATGCTCATAACTTCTATATCCCTTGAGATATAACCTTCATATTTGGTATGCATGTGTATATGGACAAGGCCTTTCCATACACACACAAATTTCGACCCCTGTGACCTTGACCTTGAACTTAGGGTCCCCGTTTAGGTTTCAAAATCTGCATTTAGGTTTCGAAAAATGGTCATTTCTTCTATGTCCCTTGAGATATAACCATTATATTTGGTATGCATGTGTATATGGACAAAGCCTTTCCATACGCACAAAAATTTTGACCCCTGTGACCTTGACCTTGGAACTTAGGGTCTGTGTTTAGGTTTCGAAATCTGTGTTTAGGTTTCGAAAAGCTCATAACTTCTGTCAAGCGTTTATAGGGGGCATAAGTCCTATGGTGACAGCTCTTGTTGATATCTGGTTAGTAGACATTTATATTAGTTAATGTATTTAGGTAGCACATATTACTTGGAATCAACTATAAAGTCTTTATTTTTGGTAAAAATGAATTAGATTCAAAACGACAAATAATATGTTGCCAAGATGTAGTATACACTCAATACACAAAGCATCTAAAACAGCTAAAATAATATTTTACAAATATTAAGCGTAAGTTCTCATTACATCTTGATAAACAACGAACAGCATCATAAAACATATTAATTCTTGCCAAAAATGAAGAGTGAAGAGGGATTATTAAATTTAATGGCATTATGAAAATGGCATTGTAAAGGTATGACGAACAGAAAAACGTGTTACTTCCCTAGTGTTATCTAATATAGCAGGTTCGGCATGATAAAAAATGGTCTTTTTATTCTAAGGGATTAAAGTTAAGCAGAAAAGCATGGGAGGGGACCTTCCATTTGTATGACCCAACCTGTGGTTGCATCTTCCACTAGGCCCAACCTTTAACCCTTTCAGTGCGGGAACCGAATTTTAAAGGCCTTTGCAAACAGTTTGGATCCAGATGAGACGCCACAGAACGTGGCGTCTCATCAGGATCCAAACTGTTTGCTATTCTGATAGTATTCTTTGAAAAAAATCGAAGAAAATGCTAATTTTAGAAATTCAGCAGATGACATTTAAGCAGGCGACAAATTTCCCAGCATGCAAAGGGTTAAAAATATGTCTCATCCTCTTTGTCCCTTTTTTATTGGTCAATTTTCTGCCAAATACTGAAACATCTAAAGTGTTTTTTATATTACAATGTAAAAAGTTAAACATCCAACAAATGTTGACAGAAGAGGTATGCCCATTGCCGTTTTTAGTTTGGCGAAATCAATATCAACACTTACAGTTTAGATGGGCAGGTTTGTCAAACAGTTAAGTGTAAGAAGTTTGGTAAAAGTGTTTTTAAAGGGACCTTTTCACGTTTTGGTAAATTGACAAATAAATTATTATTTTTTCGGCTTTGCAATTTTTTGTTGTAGTTATGATATTCGTGAGGAAACAGTAATACTGGACATTTACCATGCTCTTAAATATCCATTATATGCATCTTTCGACGATTTAAAAACCGGAAAATTATAAAGCATTGCAGCGCGAAACAATTGAATAATTTGGAGAGTTCTGTTGTTGTCGTTATATTTTGTGACAGTACGAGGATTGCTGATAAAAATATGAGCACGGATGGCCAATTGGTCTAAGTGGTAGACTTTTACTCCTTGGGTCAATGGTTTGAGCCCAATTGAGAGTTACTTTTTTTTCTTTTTTTAATTTTATTCTTGCTTTTTACTGGAGCTTTTTAGATCCAATGTTTACAAATATCAATATAAAGCATTTAATGACAAACTTCAATATCTGCCAAAATCTGTGAAAAGGTCCCTTTAATATCACAAGGTAATCATTTAATATTGACATGTTTATTACATTTGTATATTATACTCTACAGGGCATAGTCATAACGTGAATAGGCATGCAGCACTTGATTTATCAGTCAGTTTATAGTTTTCTTTTCAATACATTTATTTCCTGTCATTTCATTGATCATGTTATAAATTTTAGTTTGGCTAAATTCCTATTGAATAATCTTTACATATTTTCTCAAGGTAAGTATATCAGGTATTTTATGTCAGCATTGAGAATATTAAATTACACAAATTACTTGTAAATGTTATCTTCTATCAAGGATATATTTTGCATTGCCTGTCTAAATGTTAAAGGGGAAGATATGTTTTACATTGCATGCGTCTTGGGGTGTAAACAAGAATATTCAGGTTGGGCAATAATAAATGTAACTGGAGATTTTGGATTAATTTTACCAAAATCACAAACATCCCCATACAGTATGCAATAAAACTGATTATATGTATTCAGACATGCTGTCCATAAAACTGATTGTATGTGGTCTCTAAGCTGGCAATGAAACTTATTATATGTTTTCAATGTGCTCTAAGCTGGCCATGAAATTGATTGTATGTGGTCACTATGCTGGCTGTGGAACTGATTGTATGTGGTCACTAAGCTGGCCATGAAACTGATTGTATGTGGTCACTATTCTGGCTGTGGAACTGATTGTATGTGGTCACTATGCTGGCTGTGGAACTGATTGTATGTGGTCACTAAGCTGGCCATGAAACTGATTGAATGTGGTCTCTTAGCTGGCTGTGGAACTGTTTGTATGTGGTCACTATGCTGGCTATGGAACTGATATTATGTGGTCACTATGCTGGCTGTGGAACTGATTGTATGTGGTCACTATGCTGGCTGTGGAACTGATTGTATGTGGTCACTATGCTGGCTGTGGAACTGATTGTATGTGGTCACTACGCTGGCTGTGGAACTGATTGTATGTGGTCACTATGCTGGCTGTGGAACTGATTATATGTGGTCACTATGCTGGCTGTGGAACTGATTGTATGTGGCCACTATGCTGGCGATGGAACTGATTGTATGTGGTCACTATGCTGGCCGTGGAACTGATTGTATGTGGCCACTATGCTGGCTGTGGAACTGATTGTATGTGGTCACTATGCTGGCTGTGGAACTGATTGTATGTGGTCACTATGCTGGCTGTGGAACTGATTGTATGTGGTCACTATGCTGGCTGTGGAACTGATTGTATGTGGTCACTATGCTGGCTGTGGAACTGATTGTATGTGGTCACTATGCTGGCTGTAGAACTGATTGTATGTGGTCACTATGCTGGCCATGAAAGTGATTGTATGTGGTCACTATGCTGGCCATAAAACTGATTGTATGTGGTCACTATGCTGGCCATGAAACTGATTGTATGTGGTCACTATGCTGGCCATGAAACTATTTGCATGTGGTCACTATATTTGCCATAAAACTGATTAAATGCATGTGGTCACTATATTTGCCATAAAACTGATTGCATGTGGTCACTTTATTTGCCATAAAACTGATTGTATGTGGTCACTATATTTGCCATAAAACTGATTGTATGTGGTCACTCTATTTGCCATAAAACTGATTGAATGTGGTCACTATAATTGCCATGAAACTGATTGTATGTGGTCACTCTATTTACCATAAAACTGATTGTATGTGGTCACTCTATTTGCCATAAAACTGATTGTATGTGATCACTATGCTGGCCATAAAACTGATTATACCCCAATAACTGGTAATGGGGGCTATATAGGAGTCACTTTGTCGGTCTGTCGGTCGGTCTGTCCCGAAATTTCATCCGATCTTCACCAAACTTGGTCACAAGTTGTATCTAGATGATGTCTAGGTCAAGTTTGAATATGGGTGATGCCAGGTCAAAAACTAGGTCACAGGGTCACTTAGTGTGTTTTAAACCAAAAGTTTGTCTGGACCATAACTATGTCATTTATCATTAGATTTTAAAATGACTTGGTTTATTTGTTCACCATCATGGGACAGTGTGTCGTGTGAAAAAAGTACGTTGATATCTCCAATGTCAAGGTCAAACTTGGAGTTTTAAGGTCAAATGCTTGTCCGGGCCATAACTTTGTCATTTATGGTGAGATTTTAAAATTATTTGGAAAATTTGTTCATCATGATTGGACGGTGTGTCGTGCGAAAGAATTACGTCGATATCTCCAAGGTCGAGGTCACACTTTGAGTTTAAAGATCATAAATGAGCTTGTCCGGGCCATAAATATGTCATTCATTGTGAGAATTTAAAATCATTTGGCACATTTGTTCACCATCATTGGACGGTGTGTCGCGCGAAATAATTACGTCGATATCTCCAAGGTCAAGGTCACACTTTGAGTTCAAAGGTCAAAAATGGCCATAAACGAGCTTGTCCGGGCCATAACTATGTTGTTCATTGTGAGATTTAAAAATCATTTGGCACATGTATTCACCATCATTGGACAGTGTGTCGCGCGAAAGAATTACGTCAATATCTCCAAGGTCAAGGTCACACTTTGAGTTCATAGGTAAAAAATGGCCATAAATGAGCTTGTCCGGGCCATAACTATGTTGTTCATAGTGAGATTTTAAAATCATTTGGCACATTTGTTCACCATCATTGGACAGTGTGTCGCGCTAAAGAATTATGTCGATATCTCCAAGTTCAAGGTCACACTTTGAGTTCAAAGGTCAAAAATGGCCAAAAATGAGCTTGTCTGGGCCATAACTATGTCGTTTTTTGTGAGATTTTAAAATCATTTGCCACATTTGTTCACCATCATTGGACGGTGTGTCCTGCGAAAGAATTACGTCAATATCTCCAAGGTTAAGGTCACACTTTTAGTTCAAAGGTCAAAAATGGCAATAAATGATCATGTCTGGACCATAACTATATCATTCATTGTAGGGCTGCAACGAATCCAAAATATTTGTTCGGATCCGAATCCGAATCCAAATATGGTTTCTTACAGTTTTTCGGATCCGGATCCCTCATATAAGAGAAAATTAGAAGTTTCTGTCTAAATTAAAGAAATCAATGGTTTTAGAAGTATAATTTGACTAAAAAACATTTAACATTTATTAACAAAAAACCCCCATATAAGTTCTCGTTTAACATTGTAGCAATGTCAAAATAAAACGAAACCTTAACAATTATTCACTTTATAGTTTGTTTGTTAACATATGCTTTTTACTATTCATACAGTTTGATGTTTGTTTTCACAAAAATTAGCATTTCAATATTGTCCGGGTCCAGGCAAGCCCTATAAGCACTGGCGAGATCTCCTGCTGTGCAGAAGATTCTCTCACTGGGCACTGAGGTTCCTTGCATCACAAAATAGCATTTAAACTAAGTAGATGATGCTTTCAAGACATTACAATTTACATGATGCAGGAACTCAATTGGACAGGTCGCGAAATTATGCAAATTTACCTGAATTACATTCCAGACACACTGGATCCACTACAGTTGTTTTTAATACAACTCAGAAAGACAATAAGGATTGAAAACTTACTTATTGCCATTATGAATTGCATTTGTAATGTGTAAATCCTCCATGATTTCGAATTGTTGCAAATGACACATATAATACAATAAAAGCCGAAGGATCTCGAATGATCTGCTATTTGACTGTCACACGTTAATAAATATCAACTTATATACGTTTCTTTTATCTTTTAAATCGAACCAGTCTGTATAAAAAAACAATACTCGTGAAAACAGCGCTAGGTTACATACAACTATACAATAAATATTTGGTACCGAAATTTCCAGGGATGGATCCGTACCCGCGAATCTGAAGTAGGATCCGATATCATTGGATATTTCGGGTACCCGTTGCAGCCCTAATTCATTGTGAGATTTTAAAATGACTCTGTACATTAATTTTGTTCACAGTCATAGGACGGCTTGTCATGTGGAAGAATTCAAGAGTTCAAAGGTCAAAATGGCTATAAATGATAATGGCATAATAGTTCTTAAAAATTGCCATAAATTAGATTCTCTTGTTCTGTGAAGAAAATTAGATTCTCTTGTTTTGTGGAGACAGCATGCAAAAAAGTCTGTGTCAATGCGGCACATGGGGGTATACGTCACGTCTGTGACAAAGCTCAAGTTGTATGTGGTTACTATGCTGGTCATAAAACTGATTGTATGTGGTCAGTATGCTGGCCATAAAACTGATTGCATGTGGTCACTTTATTTACCATGAAACTGATTGTATGTGGTCACTTTATTTACCATGAAACTAATTGTATGTGGTCACTATATTTGCCATAAAACTGATTGTATGTGGTCACTTTATTTACCATGAAACTGATTGCACAGGTCACTTTATTTACCATGAAACTGATTGTATGTGGTCACTATATTTGCCATAAAACTGATTGTATGTGGTCACTATATTTGCCATGAAACTGATTGTATGTGGTCAATACATTTGCCATGAAACTGATTGTATGTGGTCACTATATTTGCCATGAAACTGATTGTATGTGGTCACTATATTTGCCATGAAACTGATTGTATGTGGTCACTACATTTGCCATGAAACTGATTGTATGTGGTCACTATATTTGCCATGAAACTGATTGTATGTGGTCACTATATTTGCCATGAAACTGATTGTATGTGGTCACTATATTTGCCATGAAACTGATTGTATGTGGTCACTATATTTGCCATAAAACTGATTGTATGTGGTCACTATATTTGCCATAATACTGATTGCATGTGGTCACTCTATTTGCCATAAAACTGATTGTATGTACTGTAGTCACTATGTTGACCATGCAAACTCCCCATCAGTGTTCACCTTAGACAAACATCTATACTTTTATTAGAAAAGAGACTAATTAATGAAAAAAGGGATTTAAAACACCAAACAAAAACAACCTAAAAACATTGACTTAGTTTAAAAAATCTTTGCTAACAAAAACAACATATGGGCAATGTTTCACTTCTTTTTTAACCTATAATAATTATGGGGAAGAGTTTAACTTATCGGATTAATTGAGCAGGATTATATTTATTGTGAGCATATTCATATAACAAATTAACTATGGTGTTCTTTGGCTCCCAACATGTATGGAATTCAATGGAAATTGCAGTAATTCGATCTGAACTCATTAAGCGAATTAGAAACCAATGTTATTATTTGTGTCTCTTGTAAAAAAGAAGGCAGCACATACAATGTTTCTTTTGAGAGGAAGATATTAAGAAATCTGATGCTGGTTGATATTCAAGTAAAATTGCCCTCACAAGTTCTTTTTTTGGACCTGATTTGTTTTGTCTACAAGTCCCTTAATAATGTTCATTGTCTCCCATGAAGTTTTATGTGATTAATTCATATCTTCTATGTTGTCATTTATTGAAATGGACCTGTTCTCAATTTGGTGAATAGCAGTGTTGAGTCCCATCTGGTGTAACCGGAGGGACTTTAGGTTAACCACGTCCCCTGTCCTTGTGTGGTTGCGGTTGTAAACAGATGCTATATGGTTACAGAAATAATTGAAAACTACTGCAATAATTACTTATGTAAGTGAATTTTCGTATGTGGATAGAGGGCCATCATGGGGACTACGCATTTTATTATATCCCTCTTTGAAGAAGAGGGGGTGTATTGTTTTGCTGGATGTTGGTCTGTCTGTCAGTCGGTATGTCTGTCGGTAGACCAGTTCGTTTACGATCATATCTCATCAACAGTTTGACCGATATTTGCTTGATACTTCACATGTGCATAAGCCTCAGACACTAGATGACCAGTATTGTAATTGGGGTCACTAGGTCAAAGGTCAAGGTCATTGTCACAATAAGTATTAGAATCATTTCCGATCAATAACTCGTCAACGAATTTGCAGATTGGCTTGATACTTCATTTGTGCATTCGCCTTGGACAGATGACTCCTATTGAAATTTTGGTCACTAGCTCAAAGGTCAAGTTCAATGTCACAATAAGTATAACAAATGTTTCAGATCAATAACTCTGCAACCATTTGGCGGATTTGCTTGATACTTCATATGTGCATTGGCCTTGGACACTAGATGACCGCTATTGAAATTGGGGTCACTTGTTCAAAGCCCTGTTTTTTGGGGGGGATTGGGGGGGGGCATATGTCCTCGACTCTGGAACTCTTGTTTTAATATTTTTATGCCTCCTTTTCAAGAAAAGGAGGTATATAGTTTTCGCACTGTCCGTCTGTCTGTAAGTCTGTCACACTTTTCGTGTCTGCTCTCTAATTCAAATGGTTTTTATCCCATCTTTACGAAACTTGGTCAGAAGTTGTATCTAGGCAATATCTAGGTCAAGTTCGCATATGGGTCATGTTGGGTCAGTTCAAAAGTTCAAAAATACCGTATTATGTCACAATTATTAGATTTTATTTATTAAAATATCACAGCTGGTATCTTACATTACTTGAAAAAAGTTCATATTTTCAGTATATTCAGTAATAGAATGTCGCGATGTGAAATCGAAAGTACATCGCGAAAATATGTGACATAACGATATACATACTATAAATAACGCAAGTAGATTGATCATTTTATATATTAGATATATACAATTCACACGCATGCACAATTTGCATTCCTGCGTTTACCACGTGACGATGATGATCAATCTACTGGCGTTATTTATAGTTAACTGGTAAGTTACCTGGTAGACATACCTAGTAAAATTTATTGCCAAATATACTGAAAATATAAAAACTTATTTATTTTTTTGAAGTAATGTAATATATCAGTCTTGATATTTTAATCAATATTAACTAATAATTGTAAAAGATTAAGGTATTTTACAACTTTTGTTTTCTTCGTCGTCGTGGTTGACAGTCCCTTTAAATGGACATAATTATCTGACCTGCAAAATTATATATGTTTGTTAAATAAATCAAAGCGGCGCAGTATGCAGCATTGTGTTTCTGACAAACACATCGTGGTAAAAATTCAAGGTCAAGGTCATCCTTCAAGGTCTTAGGTCAAAAATACAAATCCAAGGGAAGTAATAAGCTTTAAAGGGAGATAATTATTCAGTATTGAAGATAGCAACTTGATATTTGGCATGCATGTGTATCGCATGGAGCTGCACATTTTGAGTGGTGAATCTACAGTCACGGTAGTGGCTTTTAGTTATTATGCCCCCCTTCGAAGAAGAGGGTGTATATTGTTTTGCTCATGTCGGTGCGTATGTCCGTATATGTCCGTCCACCAGATGGTTTCTGAATGATAGCTCAAGAACGCTTAGGCCTAGGATCATGAAACTTCATAGGTAAATTGATCATGACTCGCAGATGACCGCCATTGATTTTGAGGTCACTAGGTCAAAGGTCAAGGTCACGGTGACCCGAAATAGTAAAATGGTTTCTGGATGATAACTCAAGAATGCTTATGCCTAGGATCATGAAACTTCATAGGTACATTGATCATGACTTGCAGATGACCCCTATTGATTTTGAGGTCACTAGGTCAAAGGTAAGGTCATGGTGACCCGAAATAGTAAAACGGTTTCCTGATGATAACTCAAGAACGCTTATGCCTAGGATAATGAAACTTCATAGGTACATTGATCATGACTTGCAGATATTGATTTTCAGGTCAGTAGGTCAAAGGTCAAGGTCACGGTGACCCGAAATAGTAAAATGGTTTCCGGTTGATAACTCAAGAACGCTTATGCCTAGGATCATGAAACTTCATAGATACATTGATCATGACTCACAGATGACCCCTATTGATTTTCAGGTCACTAGGTCAAAGGTCAAGGTCACCGTGACTCAACTTAGAAAAATGGTTTCCGGATGATAACTCAAGAACACTTACGCCTAGGATCATGAAACTTCATAGGTACATTGATCATGACTTGCAGATGACCCCTATTGACTTTCAGGTCACTAGGTCAAAGGTCAAGGTCACAGTGCAAAAAAACGTATTCACACAATGGCTGCCACTACAACTGACAGCCCATATGCATGTTTTACAAACAGCCCTTGTTTGCTACTAAAAATAGAGATTTGTTAGAGACAATTATTTTCAAGGGAAGTAATTTATATAATTATAAATCTCAGATTATATATTTCCTTACCAAGAATTTAAGTTCTTTTCACAGTTACTGTACGTATTTTTTATTTTGATTATTTACAACTCAAATGATTGAATTGCCAAAGTTTTTTTTTTTTAATGATATAATTTTCATTTCTTTCCTGTACTAATTTGTGAATGGTAGGGTTCACTACATACCTGTGGACTTATGTCCATAGATACATGATGAACTTTGGCTATGATCTCTTTTAAACCACAGGCCTTGGTTGTCAGTGATGTCTGACATGGTCATAATTGAATGTGAGACCCTCCCCACCCCCCCCACCCCCCGGTTGGATTGGACAAAATCCAAGGGTAGTTATAAGCTTTAAAGTGAGATTATTTCTATACCTGCCAAATGATAAATAGAAATTTTATTTCAAAGCGGCGCAGTAGGGGGCATTGTGTTTCTGACCAAATTTGTGTTCCTATGGTTACAGAAATAATTGAAAACTGAAATATGCATCCTGCCATAACTTTTGTTTTTGTCCTGAAGTTTGTGTTTTCAACTGTCTTACTACCGGGTCAATCTGGCCCAGACTTTCACAGTTGAATGACCTTAAAACGTTGATGATAAATATAAAAAAATTGGCTGTGACAAGCTGAATTATCATGAAGAATATGTTATGTTTTAAAATCAGTGGATCTTGATCTAACTTTCACAGTTGAATTTACTTAATGTTTAGATGCACATTAAGAAAGGAATTAGGCTACTATTCCATCTGTCTGTATCCGCATTCGCATCCGCATCCGCAAAAACAATAGAACCAGTTGAAATGCACCGCACTTATTCCATTCATCCGCATCCGCATATCCGCACGCGCAATAGGCGTCCGCAAAAGAACGCTCAAGTGAGCATTTTAATGTGGATGCGGACAAGATACGGACAGCATTAGTACGATGAGGAAAGCTGTCGCCTCAAAAATCAACTTAAAAACTAATCGAATTGGTGGAAAATTACCTGGAATTTTACAACCAACGCAGTTCTGCATTTCGGGACTCTGATTTCACTTCAAATGTTTGGAAAAGCATAGCCAAGGCACTAGAAGATGTTTCAGGTATTTACCATTTGTTTTCTTATACAGGCAGAATGCTGATTTGTACCTTATATCTACTTAAATTCACGGTTGTCCTTCATAATAATTATCTCAATTATAATTTTCTGTTTTATCCATATATTTTTTTTCCCAAAAAAGAAAGATACGTTCGACGTATGCGGATAAATGGAATATAGCGTCCTCATTATGGTTTTGCGGATACAGATACGGATTCGGATAAATGGAATATAGTGTCCGTATTATGATTTTGCGGATGCGGATACGGATGCGGATAGATGGAATACTAGCCTTAGGCTGCACTAGTTTTGGCAGAATAAAGGACCGCAGAATAAAGGACCTTTTGTATTTTTTCCATGGCTTATAGTCCCAACTTTTTTGTTTCTAATTCCTTTAACCACAGGGTGAAAATTACTAAAACAGTCACAGATGAATGACCTAATTAACAGATGATTGTAAAGAAAAGAATTTTGAACTGCAACCAGTTTTTACCCACAGTAGAATATATAAGGGATTTGTCTGTGTCACACATGTGTTGTGGGGGCATTGACACATTTTCAAGTTGTTATAGATGCAAACTATTATACAACTTATTATTACTATAAAAGAGATAAATAACGCTCAAGAAATAGAGACACTGTAAACCTAATATTTAGATTAAGCCAAAAGATGAAATAATTTGAAATGTTTTTGTTTTTTTGATTAAAATTGCTGAAAACACATGTATTGATGTATCACTTAAACTCAGCCTCATTAGTATATGATGGATTGCCTTAGGCCCTTAGCGGTTCAAGTGTTAACCTTTGATCCTGCATGATGACCAAGATTGAAATCAATTGTGAAACTATTGCCTAAAAGGATATTTAACCTTACTGAGTTTTAGACAAGGAGATTAAGATGTATGTATATATATATTTTTATCACATGTACTGGTTAGCGAGTATTTGTCGGACAGCAGTATTTACCGGACGTTCTATTTATTTTGTGTATTGTAACGCTGCAATGCAATTTGCTTCATCAGATACTTACAGATGTTTGTTTTCTTGAAGTTGACAGCAAAAATTCGTTAAATGCTTGTATTAAAGTTAAACAAGTGTGATGTTTTCAAATTTCGTCAGAATGTAATGCGACCCTCCATGTGGGGGATATTAATAGCCCGCGCATACTCAAAAGAAATCCCTTACTGAAACCCGAACTGTCTGCTTGAGATTTTTGTTCGTCTACTGTAATAGAGCAGGTCTCAATTACTTGTATGACAATCTCTTATTTTACGTAAAACTAATGTGTTTGACACGCACACATGATTTAAATTATAGATTTTTTACATTATAATTCCACACAATTTGTTGTATACATATATCTGAATTGCTCACAAAATGTACTAAGTAAACAATTATATATAATAGAAACAATTTCATTGAAATTATAAATTTACTGTTTGGATTTTCTGCCTTGAAAAATAATCTATTTACACACTCAGAATGCGACATATTTCACTATCAAATTAATGTCATTTTAATGTTTATGTTAAAAGTTTTATTTAAACTTGTTTTTTTAAAAATACTCAATTTATATGTCCGGTAAATACTTCTGTAAAGTGGAAAATTACCTCCCTTTAATGACCCCATAATACGGCCCTCGTACATACGCAAGCGCACATCAAAAAATGTTTTGTTTACATTCCCTTGTAGATGACAAACCCAGAATGTATCAGTAATTTTTTTATATAAAATATTACGTATTATTTTGAAAGTTTTTAAACAAAAAAGTAACTTACGTCAGAGAAATACTCCAGACCAGTAGAGCATAAGAGTTAATGTCGTCATAAGTTTGATCTTATTGATACAAAGGTATACCTAGCTTTCTTCCAATTTCTTTATTTTCTTGGAAGCTATGTAGCAGAACAGAAAAGATATTATCTAATAAATGTGCTGTCTTCTTGCTGACAATCATTGCATTATTAATTATGCTACTCACTTGTTAACCATTGTGCAGCATACTGGAAACGATTCTGTTGAGATGATTTTATGCACTGATAGGCTTTGACAAAGAATATCGGTCAATACTGTCCCATTGGATTTGTGTTTTTGAAAGCTTTCTTCTTTCATGCAGTATACATTGTACATGCATTTATACCTAAGTAAGGCATCCACCCATCCCCCATGTGTATATATAATTATAGCCTTGACTCTCTGCCTTAGTATTGTCACTGTTTTGCTTTAACCCATTTATGCTGAGTGGACTCTTCCATCCATCTAAATTGGATCAATTTATTTCCAAAATTTGGGATGTCTAGTATATTTATTTCTATACATGTATTTAGAATATTTCTTACATAAATTCCTTTAAGCAAAGAGCATGATGCGGCGTCTCATCAGGGTCTACGCTGTTTGCCAAGGCCTTTTTTCTAGACGCTAGGCATAAATGGGTTAAACACTCCATTATTATGTAGTTTTACAGTGCCTCAAACATTCATGGTATCCGAATACATATGATAGAACATCAAATTAGTGGACAATAAGTGTATAAGGCAATATATTAAATGTATAAGGAAAATTATATTTGGGTAAAAACATACATTTTGTATTAAAATCCCTAATAAATGTGGCACTTTAAGCAGTGTAAAAGGTTTGCATAAAAAAAATAAAAGTGTGCTTTTGTTCAAAGAAACAGTAGAGTAGTCTGTAATGCTATGAAAAGAAAAATGGGAAAATATAATTTCATTGACCTTTAATTAATTCCAATGCATGGTTTAGTTTCTGATCACGCAACAGACTACAGCGGTGTCTAAGAGACAGACAACCAACGTTGACAAAAACATACGAGAGATTTTTGCCTGATCCAGGTTATACGAGGCTTAACAATGATTGGATTTGCTCTGGAACAAATTGATATTGCAAGCAATATTGTTTCTTCACTCCACACCAAACAAACATAAACAAGTCATTCTCCAGGACAAATGTTTTGCACACATCAATAGCTTTGTAAAATACTTATGGCTTCAAGGTTTTTCTTGATGTAAAAATTAAGGACTTAATAAAAAAAATAATTTTGTATTGACTTTTAAAGTTGCTTTTGTTCTGGGGCTTTTTTTCTGTCAAATGTGTAGTTAATTGTACCTTAAATTGGTTTATTCCTGTCTGGTCAACATGTCCTACACATAAACATGTTTTATTGTATCATCTCTCAACCCCAAGTGAAAGAATCAAAAGTTTTTAAAAGAAAGAGGTAATTATTTATAATTGAACTGTTTATTTCATTGTTATGGCATTTGTATATTATACTGAATAATACATACACATTATGTTGATAAGAATTGCACTTGATTTATCATCTGTTTGCTTTTACAGATTGCTTTTCAAAACATTCATTTACTGTAATTTCATTGATAATCTTATAATTTAACAGGAACTATACGTCAACGAAAAAGGACCTCATAAGTTGCTAAAATTTTTGATACTCCTATAAATATACCTCCATTATTTTTCGTAAATGACTTCGGCTTCACATGTATACAATAGCATTATGTTCGGAGAATTAATCGATTTGTTCGAACGACTCCGAACATAATGCTATTGTATACATGCTCAGCCTCCAGCTTTACTCTAATTATGACCCTCATCCTTCACTAAAGCAAGGATGAGGGCACATTATGAGACACACTAAATGTATGTAAGAAATATCATTCAGGATATTGCATTCATAGCCTTTAAATTTTGCTAGATCTAGCTTGATCTATGTAAGGAATAAATGTAATTTTATCTTGGAATGCCTACAATTTCATTGCCATGCAGTGTCATAGCTGCACTGATCTTTTGTTTAGAACAGACTTCCTGTAAATAAAACATTCCATAAAAGTTTAAAGTGTCATCCTAGATTATTCTGTGTGGGCTGCACATGTATTAAGCCCAGTGTTTCCAAAAGGTCCATACAAGTGGGAAATGTCAACCCAGATAAGCATGTGTGGACTGCACAGGCGAATCTGTAATAAAACCCATATGTATTGAGCCCAGTTTTCCAAAATGCAGCTCATTATGATTGTCAAGTTTTTTTGTAAAAATGAAAGCCAATGCAGCTGCCTGATTTCCCTGCAAATGAAAGCCAAGGCAGCTGCCTGATTGCGCTGCAAATGAAAGCCAAGGCAGCTGCCTGATTGCGCTGCAAATGAAAGCCAAGGCAGCTGCCTGATTGCTCTGCAAATGAAAGCCAAGGCAGCTGCCTGATTGCACTGCAAATTAAAGCCAAGGCAGCTGCCTGGTTGAACTGCAAATGAAAGCAAAGGCAGCTGCCTAATTGCACTGCAAATGAAAGCCAAGGCAGCTGCCTGATTGCACTGCAAATGAAAGCCAAGGCAGCTGCCTGATTGCACTGCAAATGAAAGCCAAGGCAGCTGCCTGATTGCACTGCAAATGAAAGCAAAGGCAGCTGCCTGATTGCACTGCAAATGAAAGCCAAGGCAGCTGCCTGATTGCACTGCAAATGAAAGCCAAGGCAGCTGCCTGATTGCGATGCAAATGAAAGCCAAGGCAGCTGCCTAATTGCACTGCAAATGAAAGCCAAGGCAGGTGCCTGATTGCTCTGCAAATGAAAGCCAAGGCAGCTGCCTGATAGCACTGCAAATGAAAGCAAAGGCAGCTGCCTGATTGCTTTGCAAATGAAAGCCAAGGCAGCTGCCTGATTGCACTGCAAATGAAAGCCAAGGCAGCTGCCTGATTGCGATGCAAATGAAAGCCAAGGCAGGTGCCTGATTGCGCTGCAAATGAAAGCCAAGGCAGCTGCCTGATTGCTTTGCAAATGAAAGCCAAGGCAGCTGCCTGATTGCGCTGCAAATGAAAGCCAAGGCAGCTGCCTGATTGCACTGCAAATGAAAGCAAAGGCAGCTGCCTGATTGCTTTGCAAATGAAAGCCAAGGCAGGTGCCTGATTGCTCTGCAAATGAAAGCCAAGGCAGCTGCCTAATTGCACTGCAAATGTAAGCCAAGGCAGCTGCCTGATTGCACTGCAAATGAAAGCCAAGGCAGCTGCCTGATTGCTTTGCAAATGTAAGCCAAGGCAGCTGCCTGATTGCTCTGCAAATGAAAGCCAAGGCAGCTGCCTGATTGCTCTGCAAATGAAAGCCAAGGCAGCTGCCTGATTGCGCTGCAAATGAAAGCCAAGGCAGCTGCCTGATTGTGCTGCAAATGAAAGCCAAGGCAGCTGCCTGATTGCTTTGCAAATGTAAGCCAAGGCAGCTGCCTGATTGCTCTGCAAATGAAAGCCAAGGCAGCTGCCTGATTGCACTGCAAATGAAAGCCAAGGCAGCTGCCTGATTGCGATGCAAATGAAAGCCAAGGCAGGTGCCTGATTGCGCTGCAAATGAAAGCCAAGGCAGCTGCCTGATTGCTTTGCAAATGAAAGCCAAGGCAGCTGCCTGATTGCGCTGCAAATGAAAGCCAAGGCAGCTGCCTGATTGCTTTGCAAATGAAAGCCAAGGCAGCTGCCTTATTGCGCTGCAAATGAAAGCCAAGGCAGCTGCCTGATTGCTTTGCAAATGAAAGCCAAGGCAGCTGCCTGATTGCGTTGCAAATGAAAGCCAAGGCAGCTGCCTGATTGCACTGCAAATGAAAGCCAAGGCAGCTGCCTGATTGTACTGCAAATGAAAGCCAAGGCAGCTGCCTGATTGCACTGCAAATGAAAGCCAAGGCAGCTGCCTGATTGCGCTGCAAATGAAAGCCAAGGCAGCTGCCTGATTGCCCTGCAAATGAAAGCCAAGGCAGCTGCCTGATTGCTCTGCAAATGAAAGCCAAGGCAGCTGCCTGAATGCGCTGCAAATGAAAGCCAAGGCAGCTGTCTGATTGCACTGCAAATGAAAGCCAAGGCAGCTGCCTGATTTCCCTGCAAATGAAAGCCAAGGCAGCTGCCTGATTGCGCTGCAAATGAAAGCCAAAGCAGCTGCCTGATTGCTTTGCAAATGAAAGCCAAGGCAGCTGCCTGATTGCGGTGCAAATGAAAGCCAAGGCAGCTGCCTGATTGCACTGCAAATGAAAGCCAAGGCAGCTGCCTGATTGTACTGCAAATGAAAGCCAAGGCAGCTGCCTGATTGCACTGCAAATGAAAGCCAAGGCAGCTGCCTGATTGCACTGCAAATGAAAGCCAAGGCAGCTGCCTGATTGCGCTGCAAATGAAAGCCAAGGCAGCTGCCTGGTTGCTTTGCAAATGAAAGCCAAGGCAGTTGCCTGATTGCGCTGGAAATGAAAGCCAAGGCAGCTGCCTGATTGCTTTGCAAATGAAAGCCAAGGTAGCTGCCTGATTGCGCTGCAAATGAAAGCCAAGGCAGCTGCCTGATTGCTTTGCAAATGAAAGCAAAGGCAGCTGCCTGATTGCGCTGCAAATGTAAGCCAAGGCAGCTGCCTGATTGCGCTGCAAATGAAAGCCAAGGCAGCTGCCTGATTGCGCTGCAAATGAAAGCCAAGGCAGCTGCCTGATTGCACTGCAAATGAAAGCCAAGGCAGCTGCCTGATTGTACTGTAAATGAAAGCCAAGGCAGCTGCCTTATTGCGCTGCAAATGAAAGCCAAGGCAGCTGCCTGATTGCGCTGCAAATGAAAGCCAAGGCAGCTGCCTGATTGCGCTGCAAATGAAAGCCAAGGCAGCTGCCTGATTGCTTTGCAAATGAAAGCCAAGGCAGCTGCCTGATTGCACTGCAAATGAAAGCCAAGGCAGCTGCCTGATTGCGCTGCAAATGAAAGCAAAGGCAGCTGCCTGATTGCGCTGCAAATGAAAGCCAAGGCAGCTGCCTGATTGCTTTGCAAATGAAAGCCAAGGCAGCTGCCTCATAGGGCCTCAGTGTAGCTATGAGTCTTCATGTATATGGTGTTTCCTCAAGATCTCTTCATAGCTATTTCCATGATACCGCAATGTTAGGTAAGAGTTGTATCCATAAATTCCCTGATTTCTTTAGCATTGAAAGCCATTTTCGTCCTATAAATAAGCGAAATTGATCATTTATACACCACTTTCAAATTTATATTAGAAGATTCGTACATCTTTTATGATTCAACATTTTTAGATACATATGCGCACACTATAATTACCAGTTAATGATTCATATACTTGGAAACAGAACACAATATTGGTTATTTGAGAAAGCAAACACTGTATTTTCTATCTTGTTTCCTGCTTCATAAATCATACATTTCTCAGAAATTACATGTTTTCACAGTTTAACGTATCACATTCAGTTTTGATAATTAAAGTGTTGGTTCCAGTGATTTATCGGTCTTAACACTGATGCAGTTAATATAAGAACTATTAACAAGTACCATATGTCTTCAGTCGTGGGTTAACAAGTACCATATGTCTTCAGTCATGGGTTAGCAAGTACCATATGTCTTCAGTCATGGGTTAACAAGTACCATATGTCTTCAGTCATGGGTTAACAAGTACCATATGTCTTCAGTCATGGGTTAACAAGTACCATATGTCTTCAGTCATGCGAGATTTTATTGAGTATTTTCTTATATAAGACTATTGATTTATAAAAACACATTAAAACTGACTTATTTTCCCCCTCGGGTCTTATGTGATAAGTGTCGTAGGTTTATCTTAAAGAGATTTGTTAACAGATTGGCAGAATGATAACGTTCAAAATTTTGTCAAAAATTCCAAATATATGTCTTTTTTATTGCCCTCTGCCTCTACTGATGCTGGACACACATATAATGATTGGCCAGTCTTTTAGTTGCAACGCTGTTCCGAACAAGGTTAACCCAAAATGAAACATTTCACATAACATAATAATATCAGTAATTCTTTCTTCGAAGCTATTATACTTTCATGCATTTTTAGCTCAACTATTATATATGAAATATATAAAGTGGAGCCATCCTACTCACCCGGCGTCGGCGTTGGTGTTGCCATTGGCGTTTGCGTTTCCGTGAGCGTGCAAATGTTAAAGTTTGTGTACTACCCCCAAATATTTTCAATGTCCCAATGTTAACCAACATGACCCCAGCCTATAAACAAGAGCAGACAACTCTATCAAGCATTTTGTAATAATTATGGCCCCTTTTCCACTTAGAATATGCAGCAATTGTTAAAGTTTGCGTACTAGTCCCCAAATATTTTCAATGTCCTTTGACATATTGCTTTCATATTTTGCATACTTCTTTACCAACATGACCCTAACCTATAAACAAGAGCAGACAACTCTATCAATCATTTTGACAGAATTATTGCCCCTTTTATACTTAGAATATGCATATTATTGATAAATCTATGTTAAAGTTTGCGTATTACCCCAAATATTTCCTATGTCCTTTGACAAATTGCTTTTATATTTTGCATACTTGTTTACCAACATGACCCCAACCTATAAACAAGAGCAGACAACTGTTTCAAGCATTTTGACACAATTATGGCCCCTTTTATACTTACATAATTGAACATTTTGCATAAATTGCCAGAACTTCTTTATTTATGATCAGATTTTATTAATACTTTGACAGAACAACGCTTACCTGAATACCACAATGGATTCCACCCAAACAATACCCCAGGCCCCAACCCAGATCCATGCCCCCCCACCTCCCCCACACAAATTTTTTAATTTTTTTTTCCTTTTTTTATTTTTGAAAGATCATCAAATAAATGACCACACCCCACATTATACCCCCCTCTAAACCCCCCCCCCCAATTTTTTTTTCCTTTTTTTATTTTTGAAAGATTTTCTAATAAATTATTGAATATGAACCATTTCCCCATGATGGCTTCCGTTATACTGCCAAGCACTCGAATAGTCGAGCCCGCTGTCCTCTAACAGCTCTCAGTGTCCTCTGACAGCTCTCAGTGTCCTCTGACAGCTCGCAGTGTCCTCTGACAGCTCTCAGTGTCCTCTGACAGCTCTTAGTGTCCTCTGACAGCTCTCAGTGTCCTCTGACAGCTCTTGTTGACCTTGACATTGACCTACTTTTGGACTACACAAATTAATTCAAAAGGTTAAATTGTGTTGTTGATCCTAAATGAAGCTTTTTGTCTATCATGATAACTGCTGGCCACAAAGCTGTGATGCTTGCATGTATGTTATATTTGAACTGTGACTCTCAACACACCCACATCAGTTGACCTCATTTTTTTTGCTTTGACCTACTTTTTGACTTCAAAGTATAATTCAGAAGGTTGAAATTCAGGGTTAACCCAAGTTAACTGCTTGGGTTACATCAATACGACTTGCATCAAAAGCTCTTAATCTTCCATTCAACACAAAGGCATGCCACATCACCTCCTTAAAAAAAACATAAACAAATATTCAAAATAGTGTTGCATTTATGAATAGTCAATTAGAGCAATGGATACGATTATGAAGTGTTTTAAATGCTTGTTATTGGTAATTTGTACATGAATCCTTCAAAGAGTTAACAATACACATCAATCTTATAAAGCCTGAATATCAGGCATTTTTTTTCTATTTCAGCTTTAAATTTCCAATCTGCCTCAGTATTTTACATTCCCCAAAGCAAGAAAATTGTGTCTTTTTTCCCAGAAAAAAAAGGCTGTGGCCCTTTCCCTAAAGTTAGTGTTTTGGCCCTGAATTTTAATTATAATGTTGCTGGAAAAATGGCCTTTTGACATTTTGGAAAGATTGCAATCCTGAAAACTAATAGTTTACTGCAACCAGTTTGTACAATGTTTATCTGCATGTTGGTATCCTGTCCCCTCTATGAGTGGTTGTTCTAGAAATAATGGGCTGCTAATCTTGGTATTTGGCATGCTAGTGGGACTGACATGTAATAAGAAATTAAGTTGAATTTATAACTTGTTAGAACAAAGATTGGAACTTGGCAATGTTTTAATGCATTACTTTGTTAAGATAAAGATGAAAACAAAAGATCATTAGCAACGGCTTTAGCAGCATTTAATAATTTGCAGGTGTAATTAACTAAACTGATCAATGTTTGTCAATTTGCTCTACCGGTGTAATTTTAGTGGGTAAAAATTTACATAAATGCTATAAAGCGTGAAACTTCAATTAATATAAGTGTGCCATTATTATGTAGAGCAAATACAACTGTTCAATGCTCAACCATCACAATATGTTGAGCAAATACAGCTGTTCTGTTATCAACAATCACAATACATTGAGCAAATACAGCTATTCTGTTCTCAACTCTCACAATATATTAAGCAAATACAAATGTTCTGTTCTCAACTGTCACAATATGTTGGGCAAATACAGCTGTTCTGTTCTCAACCCTCACAATATATTGAGCAAATACAGCTGTTCTGTTCTCAACGGTCACAATATGTTGAGTAAATACAGCTGTTCTGTTCTCAACCTTCACAATATATTGAGCAAATACAGGTGTTCTGTTCTCAACCCTCACAATATATTGAGCAAATACAACTGTTCTGTTCTAAACTGTCACAATATGTTGAGCAAATACAGCTGTTCTGTTCTCAACCCTCACAATATATTTAGCAAATACAACTGTTCTGTTCTCAACCGTCACGATATGTTAAGCAAATACAGCTGTTCTGTTCTCAACCATCACAATATATTGAGCAAATCCAGCTGTTCTGTTCTCAACTGTCACAATATGTTGAGCAAATACAGCTGTTTTGTTCTCAACCGTCACAATATGTTGAGCAAATACAGCTGTTCAGTTCTCAACCATCACAATATGTTGAGCAAATACAGCTGTTCTGTTCTCAACTGTCACAATATGTTTAGCAAATACAGCTGTTCTGTTCTCAACCATCACAATATGTTGAGCAAATACAGCTGTTCTGTTCTTAGCCATCTCAATATGTTGAATAAATACAATGTTGGGTTCTCAACCATCTCAATATGTTGGCCAAATACAGCGGTTAAGTTCTCAACCGTCACAATATGTTGAGCAAATACAGCTGTTCTGTTCTCAACCGTCACAATATATTGAGCAAATACAACTGTACTGTTCTCAACCATCATAATATGTTTAGCAAATACAGCTGTTCTGTTCTCAACCATCACAATATGTTGAGCAAATACAACTGTTCAGTTCTCAACCATTACAATATGTTGAGCAAATACAACTGTTCTGTTCTCAACCCTCACAATATGTTGAGCAAATACAGCTGTTCAGTTCTCAACCATTACAATATGTTGAGCAAATACAGCTGTTCTGTTCTCAACTGTCACAATATGTTGAGCAAATACAGCTGTTCTGTTATCAACCATTACAATATGTTAAGCAAATACAGCTGTTCTGTTCTCAACCGTCACAATATATTGTGCAAATACAACTGTTCTGTTCTCAACCATTACAATATGTTGAGCAAATACAGCTGTTCTGTTATCAACCATTACAATATGTTGAGCAAATACAACTGTTCTGTTCTCAACCGTCACAATATATTGTGCAAATACAGCTGTTCTGTGCTCAACCCTCACAATATGTTGAGCAAATACAACTGTTCTGTTCTCAACCCTCACAATATGTTGAGCAAATACAGCTGTTCTGTTCTCAACCCTCGCAATATGTTGAGCAAATACAGCTGTTCTGTTCTCAACCCTCACAATATGTTGAGCAAATACAGCTGTTCTGTTCTCAACCCCCAAAATATGTTGAGCAAATACAGCTGTTCTGTTTTAAAAAGTTACAATATGTTGAGCAAATACAACTGTTCTGTTCTCAACCGTCACAATATATTGAGCAAATACAGTTGTTCAATTATCAAAGGTCACAATATGTCACAAATATTAGACTCTCATCATGTTGGAAAGTGAAATGAAATGATTCTTTATTGATTTTCAGCAGTCTTTGAAGGTTTTATTAACTAATTTAGGTCAAATTCTTCTTTATCATTAAGGTTTTAGTATCAAGAGCACTTGACTTGAAGTCTCAAAAGTATCGTCTTTCAGGTAGCTGTCTTATATCATGATTAAATACTCTGTGTTGGTTAATAGTATCAGTTCAGGGGTGTAGCTAGGCTGATTTTCAGTGCTAGGGGGGTCCGGGGGCATGCTTTTTTTATCTCTATGAAGCTGTACGTGCAGAGAGAGGTTTCAGACAATATTATTGTGCAAAATATGGCGTGATAAACTTGGATACGATACCATTTGTCTAAGATTTTAAAACGTGTTTTTCCTTTAAGATTTTTATTCCAGAATTTTGTCGGGGAATATCATAAATGTATGTCTAAATAAAACCATGATATGGTATGGTATAACACAGGACATAACACTTTTGGATGAAAGTAACTAGAGCTTAATTTGTATTGTTAAAACACAAATAAAAGAGACATAATTAAGTCAAATATAATAATATTTTAGATAGCAACTATGTCTATCATATTCACTCGGTAACTCTAGTCACTTACATCTCATCTTGTATTCTCTACCTATAGCAAAATACTTTTGAAAAATAATACACGTAAACTGTATACATTCTAAATAATGCGCGGTCTCCTGTATTACATACATTACATTACACACGAAATAAAAGGGCCAAACAGCGCACCTTTCGTCTGGCAAATACGTCAACGACCTCTTCCAGATCGATCTCTTGCTCTCGGTGTATATTCAACAGGGCAAGACCGGACATATGCTCCATTCCCATGGTGCTACGGAGGTTTGTCTTTACCTGTCTCATTGTACAAAAAGACCTCAGACCCGCTGTTGCTGTCGATACTGGCATGCAGAGCAGAATGAGAAGACATTGCAAGTTTTGTTCTCCTACCCATCTCTTATGTGCCCACGGCGTCAGTCTCCAAGTTCTCATAGAAACGCAAAAGCCGTTGGGCAGAGTAGTCAAAGGCAAACGCTATTGTTAGGACAGTTGCCATCATGTTCTTAGCGTGCATCAAGTCGGAGGCGTGTATAATGGTGAGATTCAAGCAGTGCGCCTTGCAGTGAGTGTATACAGCTCTCTTGACGATGGCTTGGATGTGAGCCTGGACCCCCTTCTGCTTCCCGGACATGTTCGAAGCACCATCATAACCTTGGCACATTTTCTGAATGTTTACTCCTAGAGCTTGAAGTTTTTTGAGGAAGGCATTAGCCAGAGCTTCGCCGGTGGTAGACTTACACTCGGCAAACCCAACGAACTCCTACTGGAGACATGCTTTCTCTGCATTGTAAAATCGAAGGCAGAGAGCCATTTGCTCCATAGTGGCAGCATCGTTAACAATCCATTCGGATACATAGTAAAAAGCTACGAGAAAGCGCAGTCGATAATGATGTTATGGATAGTCACCACCAAAAGAAATGTGACCTTGAAAATGGTAGTTAAATCATGCGTATTCTATGAAGTTAAAAAAAAACACTTTAAGACAGTTTAAATGTTTTCGATATGAAAACACATCTCTCGCATAGAAAAATGTATCACATTTATTGCATTTTTCGATCACTTTAATTTTGTATTTTTTCCAAACAGCGTATGCACCTGTGCATTTGCGTATGCCCAGCTATGCCCCTGCAGTTGAAGTTAGCTTGTTCTTTCTCTTACACAAATATTAACTAAAGGTAGGTATGCAGAGAATATAAGGTTCGTGTTGAATACAGATGAGACTCTCTGGGAAAATGGGCTCAATCCAGGTATAGGCGGAAAGTGTCTTTTCTGAGTAGTCTGTGCAAATTGCACAGGCTTATATGGTGAAACATTTAATGCACATGCATTTAACCCCATTTTTCCAGTGCAAGATAAGATAAGCTTATTAAGCGAAGCTTACATGTACAAAAACCTAAAGCACCAGGTTTGATTCATGTTTTTGTGCTGAGTAAATAGATTTTTTCTCCACTTTTTTGGGAAGATAACCCATGGGAATTTTATCGGCATTTTTATGAAATTGGGAAAATAAATTCATTAGCCTTTTTATGTCCCCCACTATAGTAGTGGGGGACATATTGTTTTTGCCCTGTCTGTTGGTTGGTTGGTTGGTCTGTCTGTCTGTCTGTTTGCGCCAACTTTAACATTTGCAATAACTTTTGCAATATTGAAGATAGCAACTTGATATTTGGCATGCATATGTATCTCATTGAGCTGCACATTTTGAGTGGTGAAAGCTCAAGGTCAAGGTCATCCTTCAAGGTCAAATATATGGATCAAAATTGCTCATGTAATGTCACTTCTGCAATATTGAAGCTAGCAATTTTATATTTGAAATGCATGTGCATCTCATGGAGCTGCACATTTTGAGTGGTGAAGGATCAAGGTCAAGGTCATCCTACAAGGTCAAACGTCATATAGGGGGACATTGTGTTTCACAAACGCATCTTGTTTTCACACGAAAAGACTCCACTGATTAGGGAAATACTAAATTTGATATAACTCTTTATAATCATTCAAATTAAAAGAAAAAAATCATATACTACTTTGTTAGATGTAATTGAATTACAATTGAGATAAAATACGATTAGACACTTCTTTCAAAATTTTTTTTTATTTTTTATTTTGGAAATTGGGAATTTTTTGCCACATAAGGAACATAGACAAATTTCAGCTATAAAATCAGTCCAAAAAAACCCCTGTAGATGATCTGTATTTAACACTTTTCTGGTATTCAATTTATATCATCATTTCTCTGTTTCCAATCTTAATTGAAAAAAGTAAAAAAAAAAAATGGCTGAAAACAACACGTAAACATCAAATTTTATCATGATGATATACTTTATACTGTGTGCGTTTGCTGTATACACTGCAACTCTAATATGTCATGGTCCGATATATCGCAATGTCCAATATATCGAGGTTCCGCTATGGCTCCCAAAAGTCTGACGATCATGATCATTAAATGACATATTTTAATACAAGAATTCGATGACTTTAGCAAAACTGGTTCTAACTAGTTTTAACACCCTATATTTTTTACCTTACTATGGCACGCAGTGAAGCGTGAGAACAGTCTTATAGTGACCGTGTTGTTTGCACAGTCGGCTGGTGTTGTTTATAACTTTTATAAAATAAACAATTAAGTGTCACAAAAACATCCTAAGTAATAATGGCAGCTAAATTTCGCTACTGGTCATTCTGTCTCTGTACATGAAATACATCACAAATATGGCTACAAGCAATACTGTCACATGCAGAGTAAACATTTCTCTAAAGGACCATTAATTGTGTAAAGGTTAATTTGAATGTATGCACAACTAGAAATGGCGCGGCAGAGGCCGACACATATCCCCAAGCGGCATGTTTGACCCAGGGGTGCCCCAGGGTTGGTAATGGGGCCATGCATAGTTGAGTTTGACTGTATTGTCATAAGAGATGTTCAGTATCAATTTGAAGTAAATCGGTTTAGAAATTAAGAAGTTAATGTAAAATAACCTAAAAAATGAGTGAAAATCTCTGACCCAGCCCCACCCCAACCCCAAAATAACCTTAAAAAATGAGTAAAAATCTCTGACCCAGCCCCACCCCAACCCCCATAACTTTTGACCCAGCTGGGGTCAGATCAAAATTCCAAAAAGTGCACTGTCGCACGTATGCTAAAAATACCATGTGTGTAAGTTTCAAGGTTTTAGTGCTAATAGTGTAGGAGGAGATATTGGCCAGGACGGACGTATGGACAGACGGCGGAGATAACCACATAATTATATTTTAAATATGTTTTACAGTAATAATTGGGATCATTATTGAAAATAAAAAATATAATTTATATTTTTGTTTTAATGATAAACAAATCTTATACAGATACCTATAAAATAATTATAAAACTGTTTAAACTACAAATTGGTTTGCAATTATTATGATACAAATACGTAGCAACGCTGTATATAGAATTTAAACATTTAGCGAATTAACGGCAATACGAGTACAATCTTCAGCTATCTTAGAAAGTGAATAGCACTTAAAAGAAGATGGCTACCTTAAAGGTCTGGGTTGTATTTTGATTTCAATTAGGATTAAATTTATTCATTTAGGGTTGTCATCTTCCAAAGTTTTCCTTACCATTGGCAATCTTGGCATTCTTTGCTGTCTGCTGTGTTTGCATAGAAACATAGATGTTGGTACCCAGACCACAGTACAAGTAAATGCTGTTACTCGTTTAAGGAAAGGAAGACACTGAAGGTGTTGTTAATAAAGCCATAAAAGTGGTAAATTGACAGTTGTAGATTGCATTTAACACAATTATGTTGTCCAACAATGTCTGGGGAGCATTGCATAATCTATCACACCTAAATAAAAGTCAATAGAAACTGTACTTTTTCAGTACACTTGTGTTTTTGCATTAATGGATAATACACAAAGGAATTTTTTTTTCAGAACTCAGTAAAAAATTGTTTTTATATGAGTTGAAAAAATTAAAGTGGCCTAAATCTACAAGAATATGTATTGTAATTCAAAATAAAGTGATCTCAAATCTGTTGTCTGTGTTTGAATGTTGTGACACTTTTAAATTGCATATGCTAGTAGAAAGTTGAGTTTTTTTATAAGGTCTGTTGTAACACAATTTGGATGCATGGGGCTGTCATGTAGACATTATTGTATAACAAACATTATCATTTGAACACTTTCTGTGGTGCTAATTTTTAATGTGTTATGACAAAAATCATTAAATACTTCTTATATAATTTGTTTATTAAAATGTGGCCCTAATAAAAACATAAAATGATCAATATTACATTGATAGTTTTTGTCTTTTTTACACCAGATATCTATTTGCTCTTGATTCATGCAGCTGACCTGTACTTTCATAATATATAAATCAAATATCATTCTTTGTTTGGTATATAAGAACTCATTAATATACCTAATGGATTTCAGATATTCCATCATGCGTAGGCTCCATACAGATTTTTACATTTTTATCAAAAACATGGTATCGATGTTTCTCTACTTAGCGTGAATTCTATTGTCATTTATTGACGCGCAGTCTACTTTTCTGCCCAGAAAAAATGTCTGATGCAATTAGCCCATTGTCATTGACAATACCTGCATGAAAAGCATTGAGAAAGCTTTGTTACAACCTGAATTGTAATAACGACCTGAATTGTAATAAACTTTATTACATTATTACAATTGCGTGACAACCTGAATTGTAATAACGCCTGAAAGTGTAATAAACATTTTTCTTGGTTTAATATTGCATCTGATTGCATTTTCAAACACAAATTATTGCAAAATATAATGCATACATGTATAACAAATGTATCTTAATAGGGCAATACGACCTATGAATGACAGAAAAATTGGTCTCATACAACCTTAATTGTAATAAAGTTATTACATTATACATTTGCGTGACAATCTGAATTGTTATAACACCCCAAAGTGTAATAAACTCTTTTCCTGGTTTAATTGTGCATCTGATCGCATTTTCAAACACAAATTATTGCAAAATATAATGCATACATGTATAACAAATGTATCTTAATAGGGAAATATGACCTATGAATGACAGAAAAGTTGGTCTCATACAACCTTAATTGTAATTAAGTTATTACATTATAACAATTGCTTGACAACCTGAATTGTAATAACGCCCGTAAGTGTAATAAACTTTTTTCTTGGTTTAAAATTGCATCTGATTGCATTTTCAAACACAAATTATTGTAAAATATAGTGTATACATGTATATAAAAGTGTATTTAAATAAGGAAATACGACTAGGAATGGCAAAAAATGTGTCCTCATGCAACCTCAATTATAATAAAGTTATTACATTATTACAGTTGCTTGACAACCTGAATTGTAATAACGCCCGAAAGTGTAATAAACTTTTTTCTTGGTTTAAAATTGCATCTGATCACATTTTCAAACACAAATTATTGCAAAATATAGTGTATACATGTATATAAAAGTGTATCTTAAGAAGGAAATACGACTAGGAATGACAAAAAATGTGTTCTAATACAACCCCAATTGTAATTAAGTTATAACAATATTACAATTGCTTGACAACCTGCATTGTAATAACGCCCGAAAGTGTAATAAACTTATTTCTTGGTTTAAAATTGCATCTGATCGCACTTTCAAACACAGACTATTGCAAAATATAATGCATACATGTATATTAAATTGATATTTATATAATGCATACATGTATATTCAATTGATATTAATATGGCAATACGACCTATGAATGACAAAAAAGTGTTTTCATACAAACTCAGTTGTAATTAACTCATTAAATTATTACAATCGCTTGTCGCCCTAAATTATAATAACCCCCGAAAGTGTAATAAACTCATTTCTTGGTTTAAAATTGCAACTGATCGCACACAGAGTATTGCAAAATATAATGCATACATGTATATAAAATGTATCTTAATAGGGCAATACGACCTATGAATGACAAAAAGGTTGGTCTCATACATCCTCAAATTGTAATAAAGTTATTACATTATTACAATGGCGTGACAACCTAAATTGTAATAACGCTGGAAAGTGTAATAAACTCTTTTCTTGGTTTAATTTTTCATCTGATCGCAATTTCAAACACAAATTATTTCAAAATATAATGCATACATGTATAAAAAATGTATCTTAATAGGGCAATACGACCTATGAATGACAGAAAAATTGGTCTCATACAACCTTAATTGTAATAAAGTTATTACATTATTACAATTGCTTGACAACCTGAATTGTAATAACGCCCGAAAGTGTAATAAACTGTTTTTTCTTGGTTTAAAATTGCATCTGATCGCATTTTCAAACACAACTTATTGCAAAATATAGTGTATACATGTATATTAAAGTGTATCTTAAGGAAATACCACTAGGAATGGCAAAAAATGTGTTCTCATACAACCTCAATTGTAATAAAGTTATCACATTATTACAATTGCTTGACAACCTGAATTGTAATAACGCCTGAAAGTGTAATAAACTTATTTCTTGGTTCAAAATTGCATCTGATCGCATTTTCAAACACAGATAATTGCAAAATATAATGCATACATGTATATTAAATTTATATTTATATGGCAATACGACCTATGAATGACGAAAAAGTGTTTTCATACCAACACAATTGTTATAAACTCATTACATTATTACAATTGCTTATCGCCCTGAATTATAATAACGCCCAAAAGTGTAATAAACTCATTTCTTGGTTTAAAATTGCATCTGATCGCATTTTCAAACACAAATTATTGCAAAATATAGTGTATACATGTATATAAAAGTGTATTTTAATAAGGAAATATGACTAGGAATGGCAAAAAATGTGTTCTCATACATACTCAATTGTAATGAAGTTATTACATTATTACAGTTGCTTGACAACCTGAATTGTAATCACACCCGAAAGGTACACTTTCATAAACATGTATACACTATATTTTGCAATAATTTGTGTTTGAAAATTCGATCAGATGCAATTTTAACCAAGAAATAAGTGTATTACACTTTCGGACATTATTACAATTCAGCTTGTCAAGCAATTGTAAAAATGTAATAACTTTATTACAATTGGGGTTGTATGAGACCAACCTTTTTTACATTCACATGTCGTATTGTCCTATTAAGATACATTTTATATACATGTATGCATTATATTTTGCAATAATCATTGTTTGAATATGTGATCAAATGCAATTGTAAACCAAGAAATGAGTTTATTACACTTTCGGGCGTTATCAAAATTCAGGGCGACAGCGATTGTAATAATGTAATAACTTTATTACAATTGAGGTTGTATGAGACCAACCTTTTCGTCATTCATAGGTCGTTTTACCTTATTGAGATACACTTTTAAATTCATGTATACACTTTATTTTGCAATAATTTGTGTTTGAAAATGCATTCAGATGCAATTTTAAGCCAAGAAATAAGTTTATTACACTTGCGGGCGTTATTACAATTCAGGTTGTCAAGCAATTGTAATAATTTAATAACTTTAGTACAATTAAGGTTGTATGAGACCAACTTTTCTGTCATTCACAGGTCGTATTGCCCTATTAAGATACATTTTGTATACATGTATGCTTTGTATTTTGCAATAATTTGTGTTTGAAAATGCAATCAGATGCAATATTAAACCAAGAAAAAAGTTTATTACACATTCGGGCGTTATTACAATTCAGGTTGTCACGCAATTGTAATAATGTAATAAAGTTTATTACAGTTCAGGTCTTTATTGCAATTCAGGTTGTAACAAAGCTTTGCTTAATCTACCGTATGACAATGCTGTTTTTACTTGGTTTGTTTTCATGTATGATTTTTGCTGTTTCCACAATTAGCAGTTTTGATTCTTAAGCCTAGCCAAGAATGGAAGGCATGATTTTAAATGAATCCTCCTCTGTTAAATTACAGAGTTCTACAATTTCCTGTTAAAATATACATGAAAAAATAGTCAGAAAGTTGAAGCTTATGCAAAAAACTGGCTGTGAATTTCCTTATATGAAAGTGTTTAAGTGCAGTCCTATATCTGGAAGAATGTGGGCAGCTGCCGTGGCCCCAATATCTTGGCAAATGATCATCCTGTAAAATATGTGCCAACAATAACATTTAAATTAGAACATTGCACCCAAATGTTCTTTTAAATCAGTTGCCCCTTCTAGTCATTAAATGACCAGCCATGTGCTGGCCCCTAATTAGTGACAGTCCCATGTGTAATAAAGGGTCATTGATCATTAGCAATATAAAATATTGCCTGAATCTACACTTGTAGGGAT